>NC_089273.1:7959776-8162801 GCF_963678975.1 Dysidea avara | reverse complement strand
GGGAGGGTGGGGGGCGGCGGGTGGGCTCAATATAGGGGTATAAAATGAAGCAAGAAGACGATTGGAATTCAGAGGCCAAGTTTGGGCTCTCTATGGCCCTCCATGGCCCTCAAACCACTCCAAATTGACTGAGAACACTATTGGCGAGCTCTCTGTGAAGTCCCAGCTCACTACACACCATTATCACAAAGCCATGGCCATTCAATGGCACCAATCTCCCACTCGTGGCTTTGACAGGGTCGGAAGAAAGCTGCCACAGAAACCAGACTTGCCAGTCCTGAAGGAAGTACAGTGTGGAATATGATAGTATATTAAGCCAGCAATCCATTTCTGGTAAAAACGTAAGTTTGATTTTGTGCATGTGGAAGCCTTGTTATGTGAAATCCGGTTACATATTATATAGTTTTTTTTTTGCTTTTCACTAGAAAAATCCAAACATGGAATGCTGGAGGGCAGGTCATTATGATTATGCCAATACAAATCAGGCTATGTATGTCTGATTTTGACCACATTCTGGTCTATTTCTGAAGAACATATCTCCTCTTACAAACACTGTGTCACTCAATACATCCCTAAACATGTAGGTGCTGATGAAAAACAGATAACCACCTTGACCTAATTTAATGGAAATATATAAAAATACAATACCATTGCATCATTACATCACATGAACATGAGTAGTGTGTAATTTGTTGATATTGCATGCAAGTTTAGAAATATCCATAGGAATCAGAATGTTGTTTTACAACTATGTATTAATACGTAAGTAACAAAGGTCAGGTGAAGTATTCCAGCTAAGGGGCATGCACTTAAACAAATGGCTACCATGATTTCAATCTTGAAGTAGTTTATACATACATTATTTTAGTGAAATGTCAGTAACTTGCATGTACAAGAGATTTAAAATGCACACATATGTATTATTAAACTAAACTCATAATTATTCTGTGGTGCTTGTTGTGGTTCTGTTCTACCCTAAAGTCACTAACAACTTGCCTTTTGGCCACAACTAACCCATTCTTAGCCTCCTATGTTACCTACCCATTCCCCACAGAAAGCTTAGCTTTCTGAGATTGATTCTGCTATACGTGGTGGCTTTGCTGACTATCTAAGGGGTCATTAGACTAAACACTAGTATTCTCTTTTAAGGTTGTGTTACAAGTGATTTTTAAAGACATATTATATAGCTATTTTAAGAAATAGTCATTATAAATGCAGGTCAACTCCAAAATGTACCAATATGATTTTATAATCTTGAGCATTATCCAAACTTGTGGAAGCAATGATATTGTGTACAGGAAAATACAATGAAATTGAAAGCCTCCTAACATGTATTAACATAGCAATGAAATTATCTCCTCATATACAACATACCCTCAACAACATGTATTCATAAATGTCACAATGAAATTGAATTATATGCTGAATTGAACTGAAATGTTTCATGCATGTATGTGCCTATTGTCTGTTAATTGCTGACATGTATTTAACGTACACACTTATGGTTATAACTGCTGTATATTACAGCTGGTGGAGCATTATAAAGGTGTTCTTTATCTCTTCAACTAATATTCAGAAATTATGAAGGCATACCACTATGATAATAATAATGGGTTTCAACTAAACTTATTGTTGTTTCTAAAATAGCCTATATCTGATTCATTGCTCAGCTCACTTACTAATATTGCCTTCATATTGATAATTGCTGGCAATAAATCAAGGTTTTGTTTCTGTTTTGTAAGTGTTAAACACAACAGTATTTGATACAATTGAATTGATGAATATAAATTTACATTCTCAAAATAACTGAAACTTAATTCATCATGAAATACAGTACAGATATTAATAAACAGCTATACTTCTAATGCTGATGAAAACTAAGTGGTTAAAGGGTGACCATAAAACTATTTAATTATATGGTAGAATCTGATTCAATGATAGATAATAATAACCCTAATTATTGAATCAATAATTGAATCAATAATTGTAAAACTACGTAAGTAAAGCAAAATTTTTCAATAAATCTAGTTTCCTAACAGTAAATGAATGCTTACCATTCAACTGTTTCAAGACAACTGCAGTGTGTAAGCAAATATTAACTAAATATGGTTGAGCTTTCAATTGTTATATCTTACTCATAAAAATGACACATATAAAAATGACACTATTGTGGCTGATGTCATGAAAAAACAATAATAGTATGGAGACTTCATCCACACGATAAAGCTAAAACTGCAAAAACAAACAGCGGTTGTATAGAATGTGGCAATAACAATATCTATTCAAGTATTAGGCAGTTAATTTAGTGTAATAGTTGTCAACATACGTACGTGTTTACATTTTCAAAATCGTGTACGTATGTATTATAAATACAGTAGATATAGAAAAGGTTCGTATTAAAGATATTTTATATTTAGATAGTGGTGTTGCTATATTATTAGACAACAACTTATCATTATACGAAAACTGTTTAACAAGTCAAAGATCATACAGGGATAATAAACAATGAAGTTTCTATGACATTAAACTGAAGCAGACATATACACAGAAAGCGTTGAGATGCTACATGTTTTGTGGTATCATTTATTTCTAACAACAATAAACCTATTGTACACCACTTCAGATGTTGCTTCTGTTATATATATATTATGTGGCACCTGATGATTGCACTAACACAACTGCTAATACTCTGCATCACTACTTGAATTTTTCTGATGTATACCTAACCTCTCATGTTCAACTCCAATTCTTACCAGGCCAACATCACCTCAACAGAAATATGATTATGAATAATATTGTCAATTTTTCATTACATGGAGATGCTATAAATTATACTACTATTCATTGTAATACTCCAGTTACTATAATATTTGTAAACTCCAAAAATATAAACATTAAACACATAACAATAAAAAACTGTACCTATGAATATACATACCATGGATCAAGTCAGTTAACAAAATCACAAGGTACTTTGCTTCTTTTAAGATGCTCAAATGTTGTAATACAGAGTTCTGTATTTGAATGTGATCACAAGCAATGTGGACTGGTGATATGGAATGCTACAGGAGATTCACATTTAACTAACATTAAATCAGGTCAACTATTACTATTTCATAGCCACACACCAAGAAATATTACCACAGAGATCAGAAATTATGAACAATGTGGATGTTGTACTAATGATACTGCTATTAAAATCATTATATATCAACAAATCTATGACGCTGCAGTCAGAGTATATTTATCTTACATAACAATAAATGTGGTTAAACCTATAAGCATTTACTGTTTGACTTGTAAAGGTCAGAATCTCATAGAAATAAAAGATTTGCAATTTATTTGAACAATTTTCTCAAATCGCATTATTGATATTAAAATTGATGGCTGTAAACAAACATATTCTGCAAAAAAATATGGTTCTACATTTGGAAACAGGGTTAACTTCATTGACTGTCACTTTGCCAAAATGAGTGGAACTGATTCAATTATTTATGCACAAACAGACCGGCTTGATGTTGTTTCAGTTGTACACATTTCAAACAGTAGCTTTTAATATAAGAGCAAAATCGATATTCCAGACAGATTTAGAAGATATTTCAAATTGGAAAAGTAGCAGCACACAAATAATAATTCAAAACACAACATTTACCATGATTACAAGTAGTACTGCTGTTATCCTGGTTGAAAGGAACAAACGCACTGCTACAAGGTCAACTAATATTTACCAGAATAGTGAGTAATACAATAATATTGACAATCAACAGTCAGATACAAGTTGAGAATTACATTCAATTTTCCTATAACCAAATGAATTATTCTATAGTAGCCCACAGTATTGTAAAGAAAGGAATTACTGTACTTCATATCATAGCAAACATATTTTTGTTTTTCTTTGTAATACCAAAAGATTGTGATAACATGCACCACATGATTAATGTCAACTGCTTATTTCAATATACCATCGGAAATCGTCAAAGCTACCCAATAGCAAACATCGATGAAAAGTTTATGCAAACACGCTACAAAATGTATTCAATACTAGTGAAAGAAATAAAGGTGACCTTTTACACAACAGAGAGTTTGTAACTTCTCACTGTGATTGGGCTGATATATCAATGTACAAATATACAGATCCGCATGATATAAACCAACATATAATACAATATGTCAATAATTCTTTTAGAAATATCAAAACTAATACAGATATTTGCTACTGCATAGATGACCTACACTACAACTGTACAATTCATGAACTAGGACCAGTTTATCCTGGACAGACATATAAACTGAAGTTAATTGTTAACAGCACAGTTGATGCTGAATCTGTTGTAACGATGTCAATTGATGCTGGTCATAAAAGAGCCTGTAAAAGCCATATTATCAAGAATCATTTTCAACTATTTCACAATGCCTGCACTACAATTGACTACACTATACAATACAACAAGAATGCAAAAAGTTGTGAGCTATATTTGCAGGGTGAAGAAACTTTTACAATGCTACCAATTAAAGGATATGATTTGCAGAGAACATTTTTAAATGTATATCGTGTTAAATTATCACCTTGTCCATTAGGATTTACAATGTCTGTGGTAGTATTTTGTTAATGCGAGAAGAACTTTACAACATTGGAAATGATGCTGTTGTTAGGAACTACTGTTTTCATAGTAGACATTGTAAAGATGTACAGTACGTGTTATGCATAGCTGAGTACATGTATATGAGCTTCATACAGTGGAACCTCAGTTATCCGACCAGTGGGAACAGTGGTGGTACATACGTCCGAAAAGTCTATATCTCTGAAACTGTGTGCAAATAACCTTAATTAGCATAATGAACATTATTTTTAAAAATAACAGAGGTATTCAACTACCCTAATAGAACAGTCACTACTCTAATAGAGCAATGATTTCCACACTTTAAGAATCCAGATAAGTGGGGTCCAGACAACTGAAGTTCTACTGTGTACTGTTATAATTAGTGATTTTTATTCATGCATGAAATTACATAGACTCTTGCCTCTATTTATATCATATATTTGTTTGTATAAGACATTGTATATAGTTAGAAATGAAAATAATGCTTTGGTTGTTCACACATCAAGGCTGTGCCTCCAGACCCATGTTTCTGGTAATATTGTGCTGCTGTTAGAATCCTTGCTACACTGTTCATTTTAGATGGATAATCACCGCTGAACAAATCAACATAACAACATTTGAAATTTAGTTTGTTGTCATAAACTTGATACTATCATGAGACAACATGTTATTCTATTATATCAATTTTTGCTGGCTACACTAAACTAGTGGATCATATTAGCAGTACAATCTTGTAAACAACTTAAAGGAGAGTTTCAAGTGTTCCATGCAACTGGAACTCTAAGACTTGTTGAAAAACATTGGAGTATGTAGCTATGTTTATCATAGTATAGTGGAACCTCTCTTATCCAAAGTCTGGTACATAATATAGTACTGCCCATACCTCATATATGTCCGGAACTAAGAATTGCATGCTATCATGCTAACTGACTTCAATACACTGTCAGGTAATGGTTGTTGTTACTATCAGTTACTACTTTGCAGTAGATATAATGGGCAGAAGAGGAAGTTACTATAGAGTAGTCATGGTCATTCCCCTGGGCTGTAAAAATGTATTATCACCTAGCATCCAAGTGATAGTTATTATTAGTGATAGTTACAAGCCACCTAACAGGTAAACAGTAGCGTTTGGTTCCATAATTATTGTGCTTTCATCTAAACCAAACTTCATTATTGTCAATAAACTACAAGCCACGTGACTAATTTGGGTCGTCCCAACGGCCGGATAATAAGGTCCAGAGGTTCCACTGCACAGTCAAAAAATTAATAGTAAAGGGATTGCATAAGTACTATTCAATTGAAACAATATAATCCAGGCCCATGTAATACGTAGTAAAATAGGAGTGGCTAAGAATGCACAAGTATATGTTAAATGAATTCAACCAAAAGATATATTTGGCAAAGAGGTATAGGCACTTTCATGCTTTCATTTTCCCATGATTTCACATTATTATATGCATCTTGTGTGTTTGCAATATGAACAATATACGGAAATGATTGAACACAGCATACGTACTTCATACACAAATTTGACCCAGTCTGGGAAAACCGGGCTTATCACCTATTTAAAAGTATCGAGAAATGCTGGTTTAAAGTATTTAGTGTGTTGTAACTCACCAATGGTTGAAGCTACGTGTACCAATTTTTCACACGTTTTACACCAATTCCTTACCTTCCACAGCATCCACTGTGCAAGTAGCCAACAACTAAGCTTCCTGCCATTTTAAATAGTTTTTAAACTGTGGTTTACTGTATCAGGTAAGCTGCAAGATGGGTGGAAGGCGGGAAATATGGTGTTCAAAAATTGAAAAGGAAGGCGTAGGGATGAATTAGGCCACGTTTTGGGCCATTGAGGTCTCAAAATTGGCAAAAATGAAAGGAAATTCACAGCAGAGGTACTTATTCAACACCACAGAGCTGTACAGCCACATACAGTCATTCCCAGGCTGACCAGAGCTCCATTAAGGCCCCACACCGCACGTACGGATCGCCACTGCGCTTGGGAAAAGCAGCAAGCAAAATCAGACTACTCAAGTCTAGCTGATTTCGATTGTGGAATTAGATAGTTTATTCATGTAGCTTTGTTTCCTGGGTGAAAAATTGAATCTGCTGACATGGGCGATAAGACCGGTTTTCTCAGACTGGATCACAAATACTGACTGTATTAAATTTTATTTCGTCTATGTTTAGGTGTTGGAACTACTAGTCCAAATACTCTACCTTGGCTCAAACAAAAACAGACCACAGCCCCCAATAGTGAATAACAGTAGAGTCGTTTAGGCCACTCCAACAAAATTCCTTGTTTTCCATTTCATTGACGTTAAAAATACATGCGGGTGGGCGGTTCATTATCCATTATTCATTATAGATATTTCCAATAATTTTTGAAATTCATAACTAACTTACAGGTAAGAATACAGTATAAATATTTAAACTAAGAACCTTAACAGTGAAAAGCTAGTTAAAAGGGCTTTCTGAATGCTAAACTAGTTACTGCTATGCTGCCTATGCAGTCACAGGATAAATAATGAATATTGACAGCAATAATGAATGACCATGCGGGAAGAGAATCTGCATGCGGGTGGGAAATGGGAAACAATGAATTTTCTAGGAGTGGCCTTATATATAGATTTAAGGTTCGTTTTGTCTCATTATAAGGAGTTTTTAAGAATAGTTGTTCCAATACTGAATAAAGACAGAGTTAGAATATGTAGTATTGGAACACTATAATATTTGCTGTGGAAGATGGTTATATAGAGTACATTAATATCAAATTTCATTTCACTTAGAATGTTGCAACTGATTTGTGCTTGGCTGCAACGGCGTCAGAGTAGGTGTGACCAGTGAGGCCAGAGCCTCACCACTTTTTGGCTGAAATTAAAATTAAAACTTGCAAACTTGATAAAGCTAAAACTAAAAGTACTGAACAAGGAATACTTAGTATATATTTAATGACAACAATTGACAGAAACAACATATATCTAACCTGTTTTTCACTCAGAACAGTTTCATGTCGACCACGTCCAAATTAAGCGCCTCTAAAATAATTATCGTTATGTATAATTTTGGCTTTGTTTCTACTTTGGAAACATTACTTACAGTTTTTCTCTTACTAATAAACTGAAATGGTAAGATTTAAGTGTTAAACAGCTACTTTTTGATCATGCATTGACCAGCTTTATGATTGAACACTTGTCAGGCCAGCTATAGCTAGCACCTTTTCACACAGTATTCTAGCCCAAAACTTCCTCCATATAACATCTCAGAATGTGCAGTTTCAAAATTTTCCTGGGGGCATGCCTCCCCCCCTCCCAGACACCACTAGACTGAACCTTAACACTTTCACTTTTACTCTGACACCCCTGCTTGGCTGTCTGTTTACAATGCATTGCTATTAAAGGATAGGCAAGTACAAACCAATTAAAACCTATTAAGTTTAAGGATGTGGTGATTATGCTGGCATAATTATAGGAAAAATGTATTTATGAGTTATGCTGGTATTTAAGCGATTATGAGCTGCAACCGTATCATATAATGGAAACCTGCAATTTAACACAATATGTTATTGTAAAAAACTCGAGATATTCTAATAGAGCAGTCAGCAATTGTAATTGAACAAGTCAAGTAAATATACTACTCTAATTAAGTAGTCAGATAGAATCATGAGGCAAAAGTGTGACCAGATTTGCAAAAAGGCATCTTCCACACACATCTAATCCACCAACCTTGACAATTCATAACTTCAGATTATGAAATGCTATTGACTAGAAATTAACTCAGTAGAGCGCCATCGTATCTCAGGTTTGTATGTTTCTTATAGAGTATTAGCTCTTCAAAGTTGTACACACATCTGAAGTTTTGTTCATCTGTTATTCCATGTTGTTACTACCAAATTTTAAGTCATCCTATTATGATCGAACACAGATCATTTAGGAATGGTGGATCTACCAGTAAGCAGTCGTTCAGACTTGCATGTTCCTTACTCCGACGAGAGCTACAGTTGTAGACTATTCTTATTGGTGTGGTCGTCGACTCTTTCTTAACCAGGTCCAGGTGGTGTGGGAGATATAGTCCGGTAGATAAAACTTGTTACCCGGACAAAATGGTATAAAAGAAAGTTTGGTATCATTTTAAAGCTCTTTTCTCATAGAACAACATATCCAAAGTCCCAAAAAATCCCCATTGGGGAATTTGCTTTATATCAGTTTAAAATTTCCAGGTGTTTTCAATCAGTATGTGCAAAGAACAAGCAGCTGCTAACAATCGTGACTGGATCTGCAAGAACCCCACATGTCAGTACTAGTTCATTTTTTTGAATTTCCATTTTCTTTAGATAGCCAAGGAATGGTAAACTGAAGTTTCAGCTCTAGAAGCCAAGCACTTTTGGAGTGACAGTACTACAAAGTGGTAATAACAGAACTAAAATTAATTTGTACAGTAACAATAAAGAATATAAACTACAGGCACTTAAGTAAACGATGATAACTTACGATTGCAGCCCTCTACCAAGATGCAACTTGCATCATCAGATTCTCCATGAACAGGCAAATCCATTGCTGGGTACGTTTTGTTTTCCAGGCCCTTCCTACAACTATCGCCAGGCAAAATTGACAACATGAGAACAAAACTATGGTGATCGCTTGTTCAACACAAGGCAGACTAGTGCTCATACTTTTTGTCTCCTTGGAGGTACAGACATGAAACAAAGATTTACAAACTCCTATTGCTTTGGGGATCACAATGCTATCAAGGTGTTTGCCGTTAGCACCTTCGATTCCTTCATTGAGAAAGAAGTGCTCAAAAAATTCCAAAATATTTCACCCAATGGCATTGCGTTTATAAATCAGGGGGAAACCACGGCTATTTTACACGATTACACACGGAACTATAAATTGTGACTATAAACTATAGCTACATGTATAACAACTATGATATGACTATAACAACGAGAGTACAATTATGGGGAAAAGGAGAAGTCATCATCCAAACTTTGTGAGCCCGATATCATAAAAATAATCCTGGCATTGTTTGTTCAGCATGAACACACTGAATGTTGTTGATGTAAGCTTCTCCTAGCCACTTTGGATGGAACTACGATCAGTTATGGGTCAAAGAATTGATCTCGGAATTGATGGTACAAAAGGTGTCCTTACCCCAAAAGATTCCACAACTAGTGGAATGAAATGACCTCCTCTTAAAAGCTATTACTCTACACACTGAGTTCAATAGCAGAGACTTGTTCACAATGATCTGTACTAATTGTGTTGACAAATTGTGACCGAATCTGCAAGAATCCCACATGTTAGTGTAAACCTAATTTTACAGTAGCTACCTATAGAATGCAGGAGTTATATTTGATCCTGATTATCAACATGACTATCCTGCCTATTGTGGTGTCTCTGTCTGCAGTCTGCATATAATTTCCTTCTCTGCTTCCTGTGCTGCCCATGGGGTGGCTGCTGCAGCTGGATAGGTGGCTAAGGATACTACTGAAGCATCTGGCTCCTATGCAAAAGCAGCTAAAGAAAATTCTGATCTTTTAACTAGCAAACTGATGTGGACATGGTGTGGCCGGCTAATAGTTTTACTCAATAGGGTGCCTCACTCTGCTGCTGGCATTTACACCAGATATAGGTAGTCACCTATCAGTTACAAGCCTTCTTCCACCTTTTCATTTGGAAACAACTGGCCTAGTGCCTGTCTATAAGATGCTAAAAGACATACTGTAATTTATGGTTGATTTTATTCTGCAAAGTTACAGGGAAAGCATTAGCTAATATAAGACTTCTTAGTATAGTGATAATCGGAAAGCTGTTTTTCAAAATGATACCATTGTGCACAGTTCTCCATCACTATACCAGCAACAAAGAAAAGCTGCACATTACATACATAGGTAATCCTGCAAGCTTATGTAAGTGTAAGTTAGACAGCTTATGCCTCCGCCTCCCATTCAATGATAAGAATCTACTGCTAGCTCAATGCATTCTGTTTCACTTAAAGAGCTATGCAAAAGCAGTTAGTGTTGATTACATGCCTTCTGCACTGCAGCACGCTACTGATGCTTGCTCCTAATCTCACATCCTCCTGATTATTATTATTATTATCAATTTTACCAAAAGGAAGGTGTACACAAAAGGCAAAGCCTGTAGAAGGTGTTCGCCTACAAAAACAAACAAACATACATATACCTACAGTACACTACAAACTAAACAATACACAACAAAACACAAAACAGTGATACAGAAGTTACTTGACACATAAGTAATTATAAAGGTGATGCTGGAAAGACTTTTGATTACTGTCTTCAAGGATATATAATGGTACAGTGTTCCAGAGGCATGCTGTGTTAACAATAAAAGAATATCTCCTAGAGTTAATGGTGGACTGTTGAGGGGTTAGTAAAAGATCCTGATTACTTGAACTGTGCATTATTTGAATCATAGAAATTTTGGTTTCACAAACCTTACTTGGATCTCTGAACAATTCATGCTGAGATGTAGTACAAGTGTTTGGTTCTTCAGAGTATATGTATCTCAGCCTTCCCTGGTGCCATCAGCTTTTTTAAACTACGTAGCAAAAGCTAATTACCTGCAGCTTTCTTTACAACAGCTGTGTCGTTATCAGTATCAGGATTAAGAAAACACTTTCAAAACTGCAGCACTCCCTTTAAAGGGTTTGATGCTACAGTATGTGCCTTCATCCTTTGTATTGCTCACAATTTTGCCTCGCTAAAGACTAATTTAAATCACAGGTCCTATGGTGCCATCTTTCGCCATAAAATTATTCTGGTAATTTGATATTGAAGATGTACTGAATCTCAATTACATACTCTGATCTTGAGAAACATTACACACCCTTGCTCTGCAGTTTTAATGACAAAAAAAGCATGATCAATATTTTGATCATTGTGTAGCTATAACAAGATCGGAGCTTATGGTTACATACGTAATTACATTTTTTTATGAATGCATCTCACACAGGCTAAAGTTTAATGCAATCACTCACTTATTCGTAACAGGAAGTGAATATCTGTATATTAATGTGTGTATCAATATTATCCCCCTCCTCTCCCCTTACAAGAATAGTAGAGGGTGCTAGTAGCTAACCATGGCTTCTGAGCCTATGTACGTATTACATGGTCATAGTGATTATATCGTTATCATGTTCTACTGTATTCAAACAATGCCCCTACAGTAGCCCAAGTATATAAGTGCATGGGGATATGATGGCAAATGAAGCAATGTGCGTAGGGAATCTGATTGTATAATAGTCAAATACCTGCTCAGTAACCTCTGAGCAGGTAGTAGGGGAATGTTCACTCTATTGCAATTGACACACTGTGTCTTCTTCTTGGCAGCACCAGTTGGTTGACGTCCTACTTTAATGGCAGCATGGAAAGATGCTGTAGCATGTGGTCTAGCTGTCGATAGACTGAATGGGAAGTCAGTAGTATATAATCCACACTCTAACACTCTGATCTCTTTCAGCATGGCAGCCTGTAAATCATTGATTGTCCATCTAGTTTGATCATGGTCTCTTGCTAAGTTTCTCCATACAGGGGCAGGAAGCTTTCCAAGGATTATTGGAACCAGTAGTGTGCTGTATGATTCCTTGGATACCCCAAGTGATGCAAGACCTCTAATGTGGTTTTCTGTGATGTCGTGAAACAGTAGTAAACTCCACAGATCTTTAGTTGGTCCAGGTAATTCTATAAGAGCATGAGTGTGAGCATTGATGAGTTTATCAGGCTGACCAAAATGCTGTTTCAGAAGAGTTAGTGATTGTGCATAATTCAGATCGGTTAAGGGAAGGCCAGATATAGCTCGTGCTGTATCACCTTGGAGCTGAGCTTTGAGGTAATTGAACTTCTGTATGGGGCTCAAGGTTGAATTGGAATTTACTGCAGCATCAAAGGAGTCCCAAAATGATTGCCAGCTAAGTGGGTCTCCTGAAAATGTTGGCAACTGTAGCTTGGGGAGATAACTACTGTAGTATGGTACCCTTGAGGACTCACTTTTGGTGCAGCAGTATGTGTAGTGACTGTCGTAGAATCATGTGTTGCACTGGGACTAGAAGCATGTAGATGGTGTAGTTTCACTACTTTGAATTAATGTAGGGGTTGTGGGAGAACTGGTGATGAGGAAACTACTTCACTAAGTTGAGATGTAGAGGATGGTGAGACAACTGTTGGTGTTAATACAGAGGCTGTTAACGAGTCAAGAGTGTGTGTTCTTGAGTGCATTCTTATAAATGTATCAATCAGGTTCACCTTCTCTAGAATCCTGTTTTGTTTGTCTTCCGTCTCTAGAATTGCCTCTTTAAGAACATCTGCATCTACAATCAGCTCAATAATTTGTGTGTCCAGTGGGTGAATGGTCTCCTTTTTCTTCATTAGAAGCTCTTGGGTAGTTTTCAACGAAGAAAATACAAGTTCATTAATTGTTTCACTAGCCATTACTTCCTCCACCTTCTTAAACTGATGAGCTACTGTACGTGGCTCTTGTAAGCATTTCTAGACTTCTGCAGACTAGTTATCTGTTCCATTGTAGAGAGCTCTGGTGAATGTCAATTAATTAATGCACACTGTGTAGGAAGGGAAGACAACAGTTCTACAGAATAGGATTGCTTGTCTTATCGGGTACTGTTATTGGAATTCCACGACGTCTACGTTTAGAAGAAATGATCCCGAATCGATCACGTGCGTGGTCGATCACTCTGAGAATACTATCGGTAGTGTCGTAGGGAGCTCTTGCTGGTTCACAGCACCATAGAAATGTAGGATATCAGCGGGGTTTGTATAGGGTCTGTGACATCAGAGCAATGGACTGATAACTGGCCCCGTGGCACCACATGCTCGCCATATTGAATTATTACATCAACCTATACGCATGCACATAACAGAAGCCTAAATACACACAAAGTAGCCTATATAATAACCTAAATACAATCATGCTATAATGTGTAGTTCTCGACAATAATTACATTAGAAAATGAAAACAGGACATGTATACACTGTGGGCACTTAGGTTGTGATCGTAATTGTGACCGGATTTTGGAAAATTACTAATCACCTATAGTTTTTATGGTCTATATGTGACCCGGTCTGCGAAAAGGGCTCTTATAGCCTTTCCAATTATCCATGTTTGGCTAATCATAACTCCTAATCTACTAAAGCTATCACCATGTATTTACACCCACAGCTACTGCCAGGTTAGGGTTGTTGAGTGACCAAATTGTAGGCTTGTACCATATTCACCAGTCAAGTTATGGGTTACCATATATATGCAATTGGAAAGGCTATAAGAGCCCTTTTCGCAGACCGGGTCACATATGTAATGACTAAAGCCAAAACTTAAATAAGTACTTGTTATAGTTACTATACTAATGGACCTTCAGTGAATAATGTTCAAAACCAAGTAATGACTTTTGTACAAATATTTCGGTATTCATAATAATATACTACTAATCTTATTAATAATCTAGGGTGGAAAAGCCTACAAAAATTAAATCATATCTGTAAGTTACAATGATTTATGTAATAGATTTTCATGGGCCAAAGTGATTTGCTTGATATGTACAGCTGACCCTTGGGGCCCGTGTGTGTGGGTGTACATATCAGGCAAATCGCAAGGGCATGTGATACAACTGATATGTACAATGCTAATAATGGATAAGAGCCTGCTAGGCACCGGCCGATTATTCCAGCATATTTTAAAGCATAATTGGTGACCAAAAGCATCAAGCATGATGCCAGCATAATAGGGACGATATTTGAAAATTTAATTAAAATGCGCAATACACGTGTCTGAAAGAAAGCAAATATTCACTGCCAATAGTATTATTAGTGCATTTCATGTTTAAAAACACGTAATATAACTTATTAAACCGTTTCTTTGTTGGTTATTCACACTTTGCAGAAATAAGATCGAGATACTCTAATAGAGCAGTCACTTACTCTAATACAGTAGTCAGGAAAGGCTGATATACTCTAATAAAACACTCAGTTCTAGAGCATAATCTAACATAATTTTGAGCATAATAGGCTTAATTTTTGAGTAATGCTCAAAAGCATAATAGGTAAAATTTTGGGCATAATAGGCCAGAGCCTAGAGGCTGCGGGCAATTAATCATCAAAGCCAATATGAGACCGATCACTGAGATTATTACATAGACCAATTTGTAAAATTTGATCATGGGACAGCAGCAACTAATGTTGTAACCACATTTATTAACATAATTGGGAAAGTCCTAAGGGTATCACAGAAAAAAATTTAAATCAAGCGATTTTACAAGTACAGGTAGGTATATTAAAGATACTGTCATACTGAACAGAAAGTTTACAACATTTTACTAAACACCTACCTATTGGGGTAAACTTTGTTGTACAGTGTTTATCTCAGAGCTTGAATTGAGGATATAATTTAATGGAGTATACTAAGTAATTGTTTTCAGAAATAGTACACCTTGTTAGCTGCTTGGCAAGTTGCAGCAGTTTAAAAATATGATGCAAAACTCATGAAACTGATTTTTCTGCAGTTAATATCCCCGGTGAAAATGTGAAAGCTATCTCAAACTATCCCAAAAGTGTATGTAAGAATATAGGAAAGTCCCTGACTCCCTGATCAATTTACTCTAATCGAACAGTCGTACATGCATTCTAATAGAACAGTCAAGTAAAGTACATGTATAGAACAGTAATAATTTTCAAGATAGTTTGATCCACACAAAAACAGCCAAGCTGTGAAAAAATGGTGTGTCCTTAAAAAGCCTGGGTGAAAAAGTTGTGAAATCAAATGTGGCGACCAAGAAATGGCTGCAATGATGTTATGCTAATAAATTTTAACAATGCATACAGCCATTATTAAAACTTTCTAGCATTAACATCATTGCAGCCTTTTCTTGGCTGCCACCTTTGATTTCACAACTTTTTCACCCAGGCTTTTTAAAGCCGCACCATTTTTTCACAGCTTGGCTGTTTTTGTGTGGATTTCGCTCCTTTTTGTACTTTATAAGGCCCAAAACCAGCCTATGGCTGACTTTGAGGTTTGTTTTCACTCATGTTTCTTCTTTTCTATGTAGATACAATGATGATTATTGAAGACAGACTTATAAATGTATTTTATTGCATGATTTAATTCAATATTAATTTTGATAATATTATTGTAATAGTGTAATAGAGTGCACATTTTTTGAGGACTTCTAATAGAACATACATAGAATGTTCTAGAACAATCTATTACTTCTATTGGTAGATCTATGAAATTACAAACGTTTGATTATGAGCAGATTTCAATTAGAAATTTCATTTATAAAGCAGAAATTAAGTGAAGTGATCAGTCAAGGTAGCAGTGGTTCAGTGGTTAAGGATGCAGGTGTTAGGTATGGAGGTCCCTGGTTCGAACTCTGGTAAGCTTTTTTTGAACATTTTTTGCACACCTTTTTTACCCCGCGGTGACTGTTCTATTAGAGTATTTCGATCCCGCGATTTTACACATGCTTAGTTTTCGCTTTATAATTTTGTCGCTGTAACTCTATTGCTATTCAAACTATCAAAAGGCACTGCTACAATGACCAGCCTATTTATACACCAATTATCAAGTTATTTCTATACTTGGTTTACCATGTAGCCGTGACAGAACTTTGATATTTTTTTACGTGAATAAACGCTCATAACTCCTTGAATATTACTCAGATTCACAACAAACTTAGTACGTGAATCCGCAGTTACACGCTCTTCATTTGTGCCAAAGATCGTGGCAATCGAGTTACACGTTTGCATTTTATGGTAATTTTTGCTAAGTGTGCGAAAAGAAATCGAAGCCCCCGTACGGCGTAAGAAGAAGAAAAAAACCAAGAAATTAAAACGAAATTTTGAACGCCCATATCTCGCAAATGACTGTTGCGAATTTAATCAAATTTTCTGTGTGGCGTACCCTACTTGGGGGACAGCTATAATGCAAAAATGGTGTGCTTTGGAGAAGGGGCCATGGAGGTATGCACACATGAATAAGCTGTTTTCTTTCTTCCTGTAAATATACTCACGGTGTGGTCGCCGGCTTTCTTGGCTGCACGACACACTATCGTGTGTCGTGATGTCATACAGTAATATCTTCTAGCCTCCAACATCCAAGGGCTAGAAGTGAGTCCCTTGACCATCAACTAATAAGGTTGTTTACAAGTTTGTACTGCTAATATGATCCACTAGGGTTGTGTAACCAGCAAAATTTGATATAATGAGATGATGTGTTTTCTCAGGGCAGTATTAAGTTTAAGACAACAAATAAATCATATTTCAATTGTTGCAATGTCATTTTGCTCAGTGGTGATGTCAAGAAACCTATATCACCAAGACACAATTTGAATGACTATTTCAATTGGTCTCAAAATTGTAAGCCACATTGCCCACAATGTTGTGGGTTTCAGTGATCTTCTGTGGTTTACAATAAATCTATATAAATAGTTGGTCTCTCAGAACTCTGCCTGTCTTTCATCATTTATTTCATTGGTCCTTCTTAGCTTGTCATGTGGCCATGTGGCCTTCTTCCTAGTCTCTCCTCTTTCTCCATAATATTATTGGTAGGAAGCTTTGTGTGAGCAACATATGTACTATGTCAACTATCAATGTGGTGTTTTCTGGCTTCTTCAAGGCATTTTCATAAACACCATTACAACTACCAAGTGTTTGGCTCTATGGTTTATTCAGGAAGTTTTCTGGAGAGTAACATAACCATTTATGTTACCAAGTGTGGAGCTTTCCTTTTTTAAATGGGTATTCTATTTAATAGACATATACAAACTATACGTACATGCACAAACACTATTCATTGAATCAGTCTGAGAGGGGCAAGGGAGAATTATTGACTAAGTCTTTCTGGTTTCTTCATTTTGTACACACGACAAATATACCATTTCAACTGTAGAGGCTCTCCAGTTTCGGAAATTTTTATGCTGGCAACATTCGTTTGTATATACTGTGATAAAGCTTGAAATATTGGCTCTTGTTCCTTTGGCTAGCAAACTATCACATTTAGCAATGATCATCAAGACACACGGTAGTGTGTCGTGCGGCCCAAGAATTCCACCCGTGAGTATATTAACAGGAAGAAAGAAAACGCAATTTTCACACCTATGTAGCTCTGTGATCCCTTATCCGATTGGAACCAAATTGCAAGAGAGGTGCCGGCCAGCTAGGGGAGTCTACACACAAAATTTGAAGAAAATCGCTCCAGCCATTTCCGAGATACGAGCGAACAAAATTTCGTTTTAATTTCTTCGTTTTTTTCTTCTACTAGATTTCGCACACTTCGCAAAAACCGCCATAAAACACGAATGCGTGCTAGGATTGGGCTGAAATTTGGCACACTTAAAGGGCTCAATAAGGCGGATCTTTGTACCACCTTTGGTAGGAATCCGATGAACATTAACGGAGTTATTACCGATTATTTGCGTAAAATAAGGTCGAAGGTCTGTCACGCCTTCAGGGTAAACTCCTTTGAGGAATCAGTTGAAAATTGCTATGTAGATGGAGCAACCATCGTAGGAGTGCCTTTTTGTGGTTTGAAAGGAATCTAGATAAAGACCAAGGAGATATGACACAAAATCCGACCTGTGTCAAAATTACGCGATCGATTTTTATGAATAAAAATACTATTAGTTTTCGTGTATATCAGGCAAACCGCTTAAAGCAATGAGCTGAAAATCAGTATGTAGCTGGAATAATCATCATAGAAAGTCCTTGCAGTAGTACAGAAGAATCAGATTACAAACCACTGAGTTATGATTCGAAAGGCAACTACGTGTAGCAAATGCGAGATCGAGATACTCTAATAGAACAGTCACCCTAATAAAGCATTCAGCTGCAATTATAATTTACTCAATTATATTACATTGCAAGTTATTCTGTAGGGAATTCAGCTACAAACAAGTCACCCTGTAGTCAGATCAGCCAGAAGAAGGTACCTAATAGAGAGTTCAGCTGCAAAGAAACCATCATGTAGAGAGTTCAGCTCAAACAAATTGCCCTGTAGAGAGATCAGCTAGAAGAAGTTACCTTGTAGAGAGTTCAGTTACAAAGAAACAATCATGCAAAGAGTTCAGCTGCAAACAAGTCACCCAGTAGAAAGTTCCGCTATGAACAGATCACACTGTAGAGAGTTCAGTTAGAAACAAGTCATCTTGTAGAGAGGTCAGCTGGAAGAAGTCACCTTGTAGAGAGTTCAGTTACAAAGAAACCACCATGTAGAGAGTTCAGCTACAAACAAATCACCCTGTAGAGAGTTCAGTTACAAAGAAACCACCATGTAGAGAGTTCAGCTGCAAAAAAATCAATCACTCTGTAGAGAGTTCAGCTAGAAGAAGTCACCTTGTAGAGAGTTCAGCTACAAAGAAACCACCATGTAGAGAGTTCAGCTGCAAACAAATCACCTGTAGAGAGTTCAGCTAGAAACAAGTCACCCTGTAGAGAGATCAGCTAGAAACAAGTCACCCTGTAGAGAGTTCAGCTACAAAGCAACCACCATGTAGAGAGTTCAGCTACAAAGCAACCACCATGTAGAGAGTTCAGCTGCAAACACATCACCCTGTAGAGAATTCAGCTACAAACAAATCACCCTGTAGAGCGACCAGCTAGAAACAAGTCACCCTGTAGACAGATCAGCTAGAAGAAGTTACCTTGTAGAGAGTTCAGCTGCAAACAAATCACCCTGTAGAGAATTCAACTACAAACAGATAATCCTGCAGAGAGTTCAGCTAGAGTCAAGTCACCCTGTAAAGAGAATCTAATCCAAAACAGCCAAGCTGTAAAAAAAGTGTGCGGCCCTCAGAAAGGCTATGGTGAAAAAAGATGTGAAATCCAAGGTGGCGGCCAAGAAATGGCTGTGATGGTAGGTTAATGGTAAAAATTTTAATAATGACAATTCAGGTAAATTTTGTGAAGCGGCACAAAAATTCACCTAAATTGTCGTTATTAAAATTTTTACCATTAACCTACCATCACAGCCATTTCTTGGCCACCACCTTGGATTTCACATCTTTTTTCACCATAGCCTTTCTGAGGGCCGCACACTTTTTTTACAGCTTGGCTGTTTTGGATTAGATTTCATTTCTTTTTGTATTTGTATACCCCAAAGCCGGCCTATGGCCAGCACTGGGACTTTTTTAACCTATGTTTTTTTTCTTTACTACAGGAAGAAGAAAAGATGAAGTAGATGTACTTTAAATATTCTTTCAGTAAATGTACAAATTATATATATGTGACCGGATTTGCGAAAAGGGGTCTTCCACACACATCCAATTTACGAACTTTGGCAGTTCATAATGTCAGATAGGAAAATAGTATTGCCTTGAAATTTGGACAGTGATGAGTAACAACATAGGTTAATACATGAACAAAATTTCAGGTTAGTATCTTCTTTGAGAACAAAGGTATGGTCATTCAAGTTGATAGAATTGGATGTGTGTGGAAGACCCTTTTTCGTAAATCCGGTCACATATAATACATATGTGACCGGATTTGCGAAAAGGGGCCTTCCACACATCCAATTTGCCAACTTTGACAATTGATAACTTCAGATTGGAAAGAGCTATTGCCTTGAAATTTGGGCAGTGGTGATTTCTTAGCAGCTGAACTCTCTACATGATGGTTTCTTTGTAGCTGAACTCTCTACAAGGTAATTTCTTCTAGCTGATCTCTCTACAGGGAGATCTGTTTGTAGCTGAACTATCTACAAGGTAACTTCTTCTAGCTGATCTCTCTACAGGGTGATTTGTTTGTAGCCGAATTCTGTACAGGTGATTTGTTTGCAGCTGAGCTCTTTACAGAATAGTTTCTTTGTAGCTGAACTCTCTACAAGGTAACTTTTCTAGCTGATGTCTCTACAAGGTGACTAGTTTGTAGCTGAACTCTCTACATGGTGGTTTCTTTTTGTAACTGAACTTTCTATAAGGTGACTTCTTCTAGCTGATCTTTCAATAGGGTGATTTGTTTGTAGCTTCACTCTCTACAAGGTAACTTCTTCTAGCTGATCTCTCTACAGGGAGATTTGTTTGTAGCTGAACTCTCTACAGGTGATTTATTTGTAGCTGAATTCTGTACAGGTGATTTGTTTGCAGCTGAGCTCTTTACAGAATGGTTTCTTTGTAGCTGAACTCTCTAAAAGGTAACTTCTTCTAACTGATCTTTCTACAGGGTGATTTGTTTGTAGCTGAACTATCTACAAGGTAATATCTTCTAGCTGATCCCTATACAGGGTGATTTGTTTGAAGCTGAATTCTGTACAGGTGATTTGTTTGCAGCTGAGCTCTTTACAGAATGGTTTCTTTGTAGCTGAACTCTCTACAAGGTAATTTCTTCTAGCTGATCTCTCTACAGGGTGATTTATTTGTAGCTGAACTCTCTACAAGGTAACTTTTCTAGCTGTTGTCTCTACAATGTGGCTAGTTTGTAGCTGAACTCTCTACATGGTGGTTTCTTTGTAACTGAACCTTCTACAAGGTGACTTCTTCTAGCTGATCTTTCAATAGGATGATTTGTTTGTAGCTTCACTCTCTACAAGGTAACTTCTTCTAGCTGATCTCTCTACAGGGAGATTTGTTTGAAGCTGAACTTTCTAAATGATGGTTTCTTTGTAGCTGAACTCTCTACAAGGTAATTTCTTCTAGCTGATCTCTCTAAAGGGAGATTTGTTTGTAGCTGAACTATCTACAAGGTAACTTCTTCTAGCTGATCTCTCTACAGGGAGATTTGTTTGTAGCTGAACTCTCTACAGGTGATTTGTTTGAAGCTGAACTTTCTAAATGATGGTTTCTTCGTAGCTGAACTCTCTACAAGGTAACTTCTTCTAACTGATCTCTCTACAGGGAGATTTGTTTGTAGCTGAACTATCTACAAGGTAACTTCTTCTAGCTGATCTCTCTACAGGATGATTTGTTCGTAGCTGAATTCTGTACAGGTGATTTGTGTACAGCTGAGCTCTTTACAGAATGGTTTCTTTGTAGCTGAACTCTCTAAAAGGTAACTTCTTAAAACTGATCTTTCTACAGGGCAATTTGTTTGTGGCAGAATTTTATACAGGGTGATTTCTTTGCAGCTGAACTCTCTACATGGTGGTTTCTTTGTAGCTGAACTCTCTACAAAGTAATTTCTTCTAGCTGATCTATCTACAGGGTGATTTGTTTGTAGCTGAATTCTGTACAGGTGATTTGTTTGCAGCTGAGCTCTTTACAGAATGGTTTCTTTGTAGCTGAACTCTCTACAAGGTAACTTCTTCTAGATGATGTCTTTACAAGGTGACTAGTTTGTAGCTGAACTCTCTACAAGGTAACTTCTTCTAGCTGATCTCTCTACAGGGAGATTTGTTTGTAGCTGAACTCTCTACAGGTGTTTTGTTTGAAGCTGAATTCTCTAAATGATGGTTTCTTTGTAGCTGAACTCTCTACAAGTAAACTTCTTCTAGCTGATTTCTCTACAGGATGATTTGCTTGTAGCTGAACTATCTACAAGATAACTTCTTCTAGCTGATCTCTCTACATGGTGATTTGTTTGTAGCTGAACTATCTACAAGATAACTTCTTTTAGCTGATCTCTCTACATGGTGATTTCTTTGCTGAGCTCTTTAAATAATGGTTTCTTTGTAGCTGAACTCTCTCAAGGTAACTTCTTCTAGCTGATGTCTTTACAGGGTCACTAGTTTGTAGCTGAATTCTCTACATGGTGGTTTCTTTGTAACCGAACTCTCTACAAGGCAACTTTTTCTAGCTCATCTTTCTACCAGGTGATTCATTTGTAACTGAATTCTGTACAGGTGATTTGTTTGCAGCTGAGCTCTTTAAAAAATGGTTTCTTTGTAGCTGAACTCTGTACAAGGTAACTTCTTCTAGCTGATGTCTCTACAAAGTCACTAGTTTGTAGCTGAGCTCCCTACATGGTGGTTTCTTTGTAACTGAACTCTCTACAAGGTGACCTCTTCTAGCTGATCTTTCTACAGGGTGATTTGTTTGAAGCTGAACTCTCTACAAGGTAACTTCTTATAGCTGATCTCTCTACAGGGAGATTTGTTTGTAGCTGAACTCTCTACATGATGGTTTCTTTGTAGCTGAACTCTCTACAAGGTAACTTCTTCTAGCTAATCTCTCTACAGGGAGATTTGTTTGTAGCTGAACTCTCTACATGATGGTTTCTTTGTAGCTGAACTTTCTGCAAGGTAACTTCTTCTATTGATCTCTCTACAGGGCGATTTGTTTGTAGCTGAACTCTCTACATGGTGGTTTCTTTGTAGCTGAACTCTACAAGGTGATTTTTTCTAGCTGAACTATCCCTTTCCATAGTTGCATGAACTCCCTACAAGGTAACTTCTTCCAGCTGATCTCTCTACAGGGTGACTTGTGTGTAGCTGATCTCTATACAGGTTTCTTGTTTCTAGCTGATCTCTTGAATTCTCTTCAGGGTGACTGCTCTATTAGGATGACTGCTCTATTAGAGTATCTCGATCTCGCACTTGCTGCATCAAGTTGGATTTCGTGTTATAACTCCGTGGCTTTAAGTCTGATTCTTCTACACCATTGATGAGCCTTTCTAAGATGATTACTCCATTTGTACAAAGATTTTCAAAGCATTATCCCAAGCGGTTTATCTGGTAGGCGTGGCAAGCAGTCGTTTTTTATTAGCTGATCTCGATTGCGTAATTGTTACACACTGTTGGTTTTTTCGTTGTATCTTCCTGTTTTTTAGCTCGATTTCTTTCAAACCACAAAAGGTTTGAGGTTCAATAGTTAACCTATTCACCCACCGATTTTTAGCTTCTTCCCATGCGCGGTTTACCTTGTAGGCGTGACAACATATTGGTGTTATTTTTTGTGATTAATCGCTCATAACTCTTTGCCTGTTTATCGTATTCCAGCCAAAGTTGGTACCGAGATGCGCCTTTATATCCCCCTTCTGTGTGCCAATTTTCAAGGCAATCGGATATGGCGTTCGAGTTTTATAGGAATTTTTGTAAGTGTGCGACAAGGAAAAGAAAAATAATAAGAAAAAAAAAAAACCAAGAAACTGAGCCAATTTTCGAAGTCGCATATCTCGGGAACGCGCTAAGCGATTTCGCTCAAATTTGGAATGTGGAGTACTGCAGTTGGAGGGCATGTCCACAGCAAAAATCGTCTTGTTTCAGCAAGGAAGCACAGAGCTACGGAGGTGCGAAAATTGCGTTTTCTTTCTTCCTGTCAATATACTCACGGGTGTTACGCGCCGGCTTCTTGGGCCGCACGACACACTACCGTGTGTCTTGATCCTGTAAATTGTTCATCTATGTTCAAGCAGATCACCCTGTACAGAGTTCAGCTACATTTCAAGTCACCCAGTAGAGAGATCAGTTGCAAATTATCTTGTGGGAATTAATTGACATGTAATAAATATATGCTCTCTTTTTATATTATGAACTGTTGATATATGCATTATATATATAATTTGTACATTTACTGATAAAATCAGAATGAGTTAAAGTATTTATAAAATCTGCTTCATCTTTTTCTTTTTCCTGTGGTAAAGAAAAAAAAATATAGGTTAAAAAGCCCCAAAGCTGGCCATAGGCCGGCTTTGGGGTATACAAATACAAAAAGAAGTGAAATCTAATCAAAAACAGCCAAGCTGTAAAAAAAGGAGCGCGGCCCTTGAAAAGGCTATGGTGAAAAAAGATGTGAAATCCAAGGTGGCCGCCAAGAAATGGCTGTGATGGTAGGTTAATGGTAAAAAATTTAATAACGACAATTCAGATGAATTTTGTGGGCCGCACTCCTTTTTTTACAGCTTGGCTGTTTTTGATTAGATATATATATATATATATATACACCTGTAATAGTGGAAATTTAATCCCTAATCCAGTCAAGGTTAGTGAAGTAGCTAGCTACATGGATTAAATGTCCACTAGTATATCTGCAGGTGCAGGCTACCTCCCTTGTTTCACTACATTTATGATTTAATCAAACAATTTTTACTTGTACTTGTCTGTGTAATGTCTTACACTGTATGATACCTTATGATACCATAGTATGGTATCTGTATTATACTGATAATGCTCTTCCTTCTTGTTACTCAGTGGTGAATCCAGGAGCTGGAAAGCAGAAAGGACACAAACAGCTAGGCTATTATAGTAAGTTATAGGTGGTTGGTGTAGCAGCAATTATTACCTCTTAATAGTGCATCACGGCTGAATTTTATTATTTTGGCTTTTGCAGATGCTCAAAAGCCATTAGGAAAGTACAAAGGTTATGCCCAGCAACATGATGATTATTCTTAGTACACACCAAGATACTGGGTGACATTTTGACTTTAATTTCAGGTGAGTTTGTGATAAAATTGGTAGTATCCATAAGATTATTCTTCAGTGATTTGACATAAATTTACTAATTCAGTCAAGAAACGTATACATAAAACAAAATCAGCCTTGGGGCTGTAAAAAAGGGCACTGCCAAGCAAAATAGGATCAATCAAACAAGCTTATTCAACATGTCTGGTAAGAACAAGGACTGTTATCAAGTTGCGGCAAAGTAGATTGGAATATTACCATGATCAATCTGTAACAACTGGTAAGAACAAGGACTGATATCAAGTTGCGGCCAAGTGAATGCAGTATTACCCATTCTCCTTGTATCTAGCTATAGCTATATAATAAAACTACAGCAAATACACATGCAACATTATTATTATTTTATTTTATTTACTGTTATTAAATTGTCATTTGGCTGCTTTTTTGTAGTGTGTGATTTTAAAAAGTAGCCAAATGACAATTTAATAACAGTTGCATGTGTATTTGCTCTAGTTTTATTACATAGTTATATTAGATACAAAGAGAATGGGTAATACTGCATTCACTGGCCGCAACTTGATATCAGTCCTTGTTCAACTCACCACTTCTCAGAAAAATTCCAGGTTATAATCGAACAAAACTACTCCATATGCTTAATTACATATCAAAGATTATCCCATGAAGCGCAAGAGTGAATGAATCAAACTTTGAGAAAATCGCTTATGGTGGCTCTCGCAAGAGAAGTGGAGTTCCAAGACTTGCACCGAAGAAACTTAACTAGCCAAAGAATTAGTGATAGCAAGACTGTGGAATTATCACAGTCTAAGATATAAAAGTCAAAAAAATGGCCAGCTCTCACTAATGAGTATGCGAAAGAGAAGGAGAAAGCAAAATTTCATTAGGAGTTAATAAAATATAACATTAATTACTTAATAATGTGCTTATATAACAATGTATCAAAGGTTTTGTTGTATTGTTAGTTGTTTTTTTTTTACAAAATAATGTCAGTATTATGAGTCACTTAAGTTAAAAGCATTCCTATCACCTAATAATATGACCCCAATTTTTCATACTACTTGCAGAGTTGGGGTAGTTACTTCAGAAAAGTAACTAGCTACTAGTTACATGTTACTTTTATCCCATGTAACTTAGTTACAGTTACAGTTACTTTTCAAAAGGTAACTAAGTACTCTAGTTACTAGTTACTTTCATAGTAGTATAAAAAATTTAATTATGACTTGTTTTTAGCTTTTGTAACATGCATTTTGCTCAGAAATGTATCATTAATGGATGCAATACATACATACACTTAAAATAACAATTCTGTTGCTCTTTAAGGTCAGTTTTAATTAATGCTATTTCTGTTACTCAAGCTGAATCATAGAGAACAGTACATAGAATCTGTCTACTTAATGTGGCTGTAGCATATATGGCACAAAAATTGAAGTGCTCTTGCTTTTAAAGCATAACTAGTTATAGTTACAATGTAACTATTGTAACTAGTTACCATTGTAACTTAGTTACTTTTCAGACAATTACTCCTAGTTACAAGTTACTAGTTACAAAGTAAGTAACTAGTTATATTACTAGTTACTTTAAAAGTAATCCGTTAGGTAACTTAGTTACAAAAGTAACTAGTTACCCCAACTCTGACTACTTGTAGGCAAAGGTGTACCCGCAAACTACAGTATCCTAAAATTTCATCCATGTGGTGGGCTGTATGATGTTTTCTCTAAAACACTGTAAGTGCTCCTATTTCAGTCATATGGGGGTAATATATTCATACCACTTTAGCGTGGGCTTTCAAAGGCGCCACTCTGGCATATTTCCCGGGCAATATCAAGATATTTCCTGGGCGATATCATGGGAAAGCGGTTTGCCAATGACGTTGATGCCCAGCCAGTTCAAAGAAACGATACGCTTCGACTCATAGAGCTTTGTATTGTGGGACTCATTTTTGTAGTGGTTGCTAAGCTGAATATATTTGCTAAGATAGACTAGTTGGTTGTTAGTAAAGGATAATGAAGGCACAAAATAAGTGTTTGGGCCATATCAAAACATATGTATGGGATTTGTCAAATCAAGCATCTTCAGGTGGTCAACATTAAAAGTTTTCAAAACACTGGGTTAAACCCCTAAAAATTAAGAATTATGCATTAAATAAATCTAATATCTGTTTAATATCTTTTTTGAAACCTCAACTTGGTAAAACAGGCTGATCATAAAATCTCATCATTCCTTGTCATTTGTTGTCCAATACAAAATACATGTATTTACACTACATACAAAAACACTAATTTACAACCTTTAACTCACAAAATCTCTACAGCACACCATACAATAAAAGAATGCCCTTGAACTTCTCTATCCAATTCGACCGTACAAATGGGAAAATGTCGCCATAGCGACAGTTATTTACTACTGATGACGACATGATACGCGCTCCATACCTTAACCTATTGGAAAATCGTTTAATCATCTCGGCGGGAAAATCCCAATTTACAAGTTGTTATCCTACACCAAATTCGCTAAATTTGGTATCATTCTACGCAGCGAAGGATGCTTAATAAGACTCCGAGCGTACAAATTGTGAAACAGGTTAGAGTTTACAAAGATATGTTTTAAAACACGTGCTTTTACGGGCATTCTGAACACGTAAATTTCGCGGTACAAGGCTCCTTTTTAGCTTCCCCTTCGTTACTGCACAAAGAACTTACACGTGAATCGAATCGCCTTTCATCAAGGAGTCCAATAAACCAAACTTTGTGTCTGCCAACCAGAGTACGCGGAAGTTATGGCGCTTTGTTTAAAATACGGTGGTTTAAATATTTTATATGAAACGGGCGTAACCCATTCGGAAATCCGGAATATCTAAGCTTACACAAGTTTGATGATATATATTAGAAAAGAAACACACGTACATACTGAAAACTACACCATACTACTACTCATTACCTAACTATATACTTGTTACTAGCTACGTACTTAACTTAACCTAGACTTCAGCAAAGCTTTTGACAGTGTTTCACATACTAAACTGTTGTTGAAGTTATGGTCTGTTGACTTCAGCAAAGCTTTTGACAGTGTTTCACATACTAAACTGTTGTTGAAGTTATGGTCTGTTGGCATCACAGGTGATGTGTGGTCATGGCTACGGTCCTATTTGTCTGACCGTAGTCAACGTGTTTTGGTCAATAATAGTTTATCTTGCTCTCTACCTGTTAAATCTGGTGTACCTCAGGGTAGCATCTTGGGACCATTGCTGTTCATAATATATGTTAATGATCTGTGTGATAAAGTTGAGAATTCCACAATCTTTAAGTTTGCTGACGACCTCAAATGCTTCAAGGCAATCCATTGTATCACTGACTCCAACCAACTTCAGAATGATTTAAACTCCCTATATGGATGGAGTCTTGATAATGATCTCTCTTTCAGTATTAAGAAGTGTGTCGTTTTACATTTCAAGGTCACATTACACGACACAAACTATTTCATTAATGGTGTTCAACTATCTAATGTCACAGAACATCGTGACCTCGGAATAGTTTTCTCCAAAAATTTGTCTTGGGCCAGTCATATTGATTCTACAGTGGCTAAGGCTTATAAGTCCTTTGGCCTACTCCGCCGAACTTTTAAGAACACCTTCTCTATTCAAGCTAGAAAAACACTATATCTGACTCTAGTGAGATCCAAGCTTTTATATTGTTCTGCCTTATGGCGACCCCATCTTATGAAGGACATTTTGTTGTTAGAGCAAGTCCAGCGCCGTGCAACTAAATTTATATTGAATAACTATACTATGGATTACAAAACAAGATTGTTTCATCTGAAGCTTTTACCTTTGATGTATGTGTTAGAATTACATGATGTTCTTTTTCTAATAAAATCTTTGAACTCCCCTACTAGTAGCTTCAACATATCCGACCATGTTTGCTTCAACAACAGTCGTACCAGATCATCCAGCAGCAAGTTATGCCACAGAAATTCTGACAATGTCATTACAGCAAATTCATATTTTTACAGAATCCCTAGATTGTGGAATGCATTACCTATCATTGACTTATCCCTTTCCCTCCCTACTATCAAACATAAACTTATTATTTTTTTATGGAATCATTTTACAAATACTTTTGACACTAACAGTAATTGTACTTTGCATTTTTTATGTCCTTGTAGGAACTGTAGTAAGCTTCCCCACTCATGTAACTTTAATATTTTGTAGTTGTACTGTACGTAAGTAAAGTTTAGTTGTAAATAAGTAGCTAAGTAGTTAATTAATTTAAGGCAGCTGGCACTGGTGGCTAGCTGACCCTCAGATCATGTAATTTCCCTTTTTGATTTGTCTAATGTTCTGTACTTGTGTTATTTGATCTGTAAAGCATTAATAAATAAATAAATAACCAATGTCAAAGTCAGGAAATTCGTCCTCAGCAGTAAGCGAATACTGGCGGAGTATCATTTTTGCATTGTACCTCCACAAAATCACAGACAGTTGCTGGAGAAGTTGCTGCCTAGCAAACTTTCGAGGTAAATCGTTTCTAACAGTTGTTCTGTCAGCTATGGATCCTAAAATTGATAGGGCATATGGTGACCAAACACCAAGGTCTCACATACAAGAGGGATAAAATCTCCTCCATTATCATTCACAATGTCCTGGTATTGAGTGTCCTTAGCTATCTCACCAACAGCAGCAGCTACCCCAGCCTGAGAAGAAGCAGAAGATTTGACAGCAGACTGAGTGGTACTTCTGACGGAGAGGTCAAAATAGGCAGGACGACCAAGATGGAATTCAGGGTGGTATATGTCGCCAGGACGAGATTGGTCAGATGAAATGCCTTGCTCCCTAAGAACACCAGGGTGATCTTGGAGCAAGGCATGGTGTACAATAGAGACTAAAGCATTATGACGCTGGATCCTCAAGGGACCATGAGAGCACCCCAGCAGATGATCACCAAACTGGTCAATGACAGATAGACAAGTACAGAGTGGTAAAGTAGGGAACAACGGAATGCCAAGCCACAAACGTAAAACTATAGTAAAATCGTGAGGAGGAATAGCTAGACCCAAAGCAGGCTGTGGAAGTGCTTTAAGCCAACCACTGCTGGTGCCAGAAAAATGTGCCATAAAGCACGCAGACGTGCTTGATCACGAATAGTGGAACTGCTTACAATCTGTTTAAAAGTTGATCATCTAAAATGGCTTGAAGGTCAGTTTGAGAGGAGTTATGCAACACAGAAACAGACATATCTTCAAAGAAAGCGAGTGGACAATCCTCTCCGGGAAATGGCATAAAAACATCAAAAGTTTCCACTAAACGTGACACTAAAATACGGGCAGAATTACAGGACCCCACAAATGCAGGAGCAGCAGAACACTCAGATTCACGTAGGCCCAAGCCTCCTAACCTAAATGGCAAGGTGGCTTGTGTCCAACTACTATCAGAAATTTCACAACACAAGATTCTACTAAGGCATACACAAGTTTTGATATGGGGCGATCGTGGATGTGTATTTCTACCCGCCACGTATCAGCCTTTGAACAGACCACAGAACGGCAAAACTGCTACTGCTACTGCTACGCTGAAATAGGTTAGTAACTTACAGTCCTAAGTACTTAACTTAATATAATAACTTACTTACTGTCCAAAAAGTGAAGGTAGTTGGCTTAACTTAGTACAAAAATGATAACAATATAAACTCCATCCCACAATCACAAGTTTTCTAACATTATGTGTTGAAGCATAGTAAGGCCATACCGATTTGACCTTGTTGCGCGGGCAAATTTATTTTAAATTTTGGTAGGTAGGTCAGTTTGAAAATGAAAATGATGAAAATTTTATTTATTTATTTATTAATACTTACAGAACTGTACAGATCAATAAACAAAATTAAACAATATTTAAGAGCTTAAACACAAGCATAAAAAATGCAAATAATGAATGTAGCTATAATAGTACATACACAGTTAAAAATCTAGGTTTCATACTCTTCTAGTAGCATCAGATATTTCCAATAGAGCTTTCCCATCGTTTTCTACTATTTTAGAACATTGGACGATCTTCAATGGTCCCTTTTGGACTATATCATGAGGGTGCTGATGATGTGTTGTCTTTAATTAAGTACACGTGATCTGCAAACGTGATTTTCAAAATTATTTCATTTGAAGAAAACTGCAGTTGGTCAGGTCCGCGCAACATAAGATCAAATAGGTATGGCCTAACATATTAATGTCATTTTAAAGTCTCAGTGAAGCAATTGTGGAGTTTAATTTTAATACAAACTGTACAGCAGTATGATCCCTAAGGTAAAATTCCTATTACAAATAACAAATTCTATGCATAAGAAAAAGTTACTATGAAAAGGGAAAAGTCCATATGTGACTGAATTTTGGAAAATTACCCATATAGGCGTGCATGAAATAATTAGAATTTTCATGTTTAGTGGTTTGCTAATAAGAGTAGGACATGGTTTTAAATAAATTTCTTGTAATTTAAGGTATTGAGAATGACTTACAACCATTAACAAGTAGATTTGCACTATGAAGTTTGATCATTAAATATTTTAGGTGTCAAATGCACCCATATGGGTGATTTTCCAAACTTCAGCTACATATATACAGTAGTATGATTAATCATCAAATATTTCGTCATAGTCAATACCTTACAGTGTTTCATCACAAGTACGTTGCTCTTCCTTACTGGTTGATTGATGCAGTGCTTGGCCAGAAAATGCAATAGAGCATCCTGTAAATGTATGTGTAATCAAACAAATAAAGTGGTTAAGCAATACTGTATGAAGCTGACAAAAAAAGATGCCACGTGAAGATACTGGATAGGTATTTACAAGTATTGCCTCATTATAGCAATGAAATTGATGTTTTCTATTTGAAACCGCTCACTGAAATTCCCCAGATCCATCTATGCCATGGTTTACAAATGTACCTGTTGGAAAAAACACATTTTGAACAATGATGAAGAAAATGTGTCAAAATGCAGGATTATCACAAATCATAGCCTTCAGGCTTATGGAACCTCCACTCTCTTCCAAGCAAGTGTTCCAGAGAAGCTGATACAGCAGCATACAGGTCACAGGAAGCATTGCGCCAGTATGAACATACTACCACAGCACAGCTAGTTGATGTCTCTAATATAATGGCGGGTGCTGTAAGCAATCCACCATCCACCAGTATTAGTCAAGTTCCAGCCCATCAGCAGGTAGCTGGTAACAGTTCCATGTCTAGTAGTCCATCACCTGCAACAACAGCACCGACGTTATACTAAATGGTTGAGGCAAATCCACCTTGGTTGTTTATTGATCCACATTCAGTGTAAACATAGCAAGCAACCACCTTACCATTGACAATATCCATTTGTCTTTTGATTTGAGATAATTTCAAGCTTCTGTGTTCTAAACCTCCCCTGAGGCAAAAGTTTTTTCCATTGTATAGAAAAACAAAGCATTTAATAAACAGGTAGGATTATCAAGATTAATCACACCACTATCCCATAACACATCCTCATCACTTTTAGACAAAACAGAGATAGTTTTTGTCTCAGTGCCAATTCCACTACTGTGTAGACGCCTGAACACAGAATCACATACATTTTTTAGAGGCTGAAACACTGGATCCTGAAAAATGTTGATTTGTATTTTTGGGTTAATTTTCCGTAAGTGTCTTTGAATTGCTGATGATACACCCTGTAGAATTTTTAAGCTCCTAGGAGTGTACTGACTGTCGTCAGCCTTATGTGTTATTGCAACATTTTTGCAAAGCCACTCACATATTTCTTCGAAATTCTTGAAAGCCAGAACTTCAGGAGGGCACTGTTCTGAAGAATATCTCTGATTTCTTGCTACTCTCCGTTTTTCAAAATTCTTCAGTGCCCACTCAGTGTTCTTCATTGTATTTGCTGGGCACTCACCTTCTTTAAATGCATCGAGCTCTTCGCAGGTGACATCAAACGAAAATCTATCTTTGGATGGTTCGACTTCTTCCTCACTGTGCTCACTATTGGATTCTTTCGATCTCTTGCATTTCTCATTTGAAACCTTTGTTTGATGAGGCCGTTTCAATTGGAGAGATTTCGACGCCCGTTTAGAATCTTTGGCTCCTCACAGCAAGGACACCACCCAGGAATACCTAAACAGAACTTCTTTGCTCCTTCCTTCGTAATTCCTGGCCTTAAACTCATCCGTATAAGAGACTTGCTGACAACTTCAGCACGTGGTTGGCCATTATTCATATAGTTTCGTGCCCAGACCCCACCCACTGCGTCGAGTAGGGTCTGGTGACTAACGCTATGTTTTTGGGCCCGCCGCCATATTGTTTACGCATTTGTATCCATAGCTATTGTCGGCCATTTTCCTAGTTCCAGCCTATCAAATCGCGTTGTACCTGAATCAAGGCATCCGATTAGTCAGAAAAGAAAAATGGCGTAGGGCCCAAAACTCCTGTGAATGTCACCAGACCCTATGCAAAACGCAGTGGGTGGGGTCTGGGCACGAGACTATTATTCATACTGAACAAACCCACAATCAAATTTTCTGTGCATGCTAAAGGAGAAAACGTTTGGACAACATGGTAAACCCATGATCGATTTGTTATGGCTACTCTATAAAAGAAATGGGCCAATGGATAGTTTGTTTTTCACCTATTAGGTGAGTGTTTCTCAGTGGTATATATCACTTATACCACGGTGGTTTGGGATTTTGCTGATATATACACCCGCAGCCTGTGGACCTCAGGCTTTGGGTGTAAATATCAGCAAAATCCCTCACAGCCGTGGTATATCTATTAATTGTGAGTTACAATATTCATAAGTTCATTATCATTTTTATATCTAATTATGGTAAATGTTGTGGAAATATTTACTGACACATTGTAGTTGATTTGGTTTTGCACTTTATATCATCATACTCCTTTCTATATGGTGAAGAGTACATGTTGCTAAGTATTCCTGCTTATAGAACTATGTTATATCTTAATTGGATTTGTGGTTATAAAGCTTATGATCACTGTCTATATTGATCTGAAGTAGTACCATTTCTTCCTAAATCTACATGATTTGGCCCTCTGGACATATCTTAAGCTATGCGACCCTTAATACCCCCTAACCCATAGTACCAGCATCTACCTTAAAGGTAAGTTTTAGGTGTGCATTCTATTAGAGTTAGTCATTCGTGTAAATAACTCACGGTAGTCGTGCGTCCTACTTTCCTTGTCCGCGTGACTTACTACCGTGAGTCTTGATGGCTCCTTCACAAAGAAAGGGGGTGGGAGCATTTGCCCCAAATTCCCAATCCTGCATCTGCCACTGAATACAGTATATAATTGCACTTTTCAATTTTAGATGCTGATTACCCCATCCCCAAGCCCATGCATGCATGTTACTGTAAATTATATTTGTTGTTATATCCTTGGTTTTATTGCAATTTGCATTTTTTGTGCACTGTTTTCTTTGTGTCTTTATTTGGTTTTAGCAATCTAAAATATGTAAAACATTTTATTTTATAATGCTGTTCTATATTCATTGACTAGGCACAGGGAGTGTGACAGAGTTAGATGCACTGTGGCAAGTCTGTATTCTCAAATAAATGCTTGGCTTCATCAGCACCTACCCAACAGTTGTCTATCACCAGTAAAGATCATTCAGAAGTTAGATGTGATTATTTGATCAAAAGAAACTTGCTAGTTGCTACAGTTATTTAGCGCAGGGAATTCAGAGAGATTGATAACTAGCTACTCTCAATATGTAATGAACTGTTATTGATCATAGCTAGCTTTATAAATATTTATTGGTGTCATGATACAAAACTAAAATTGTACATTAAAAGAAGTAGTGAGTCGACCCCTTGTAGCAAGTAGTCTTTGCTGAAATATCATCCAATTCAACTACGAACTAGGTACTGATCCTATAGCTATAATGCAATGATTTTATGTGCATGCTTATCTAACAAGATCCCCACAATGCTTTTAGCATCTACGTACATGACTAGTTAGTCAGTCAGTCAGGCAGCAGAAAATTCTATGATATAAAGTATGAATTTGTAGCAACTTATTGGTAGTCATACTGAAGACACTTTTGGACTTGGTTATACATACCTCATCAATAGTCCAATGCTGCCAAGGCATTGTGTAGATATTGTGAGGTTGGATTCTGTATACTGTACTTGTGAGAAAGTGCAAATCTCCAGCGGTATACTGTACTGTATGATAACACACTGTTATATAAGATATACGTATCAAAATATTATTTGATCTGTGCAAGAAAAGTGTTACAATGTATCATTTTCACACCTTAGATCAAAGGAGCTTCTTAAGCTACATTCACAATGTAGATTAGTTGGTGACTTTTCCCAGGCTCCAACTGGGCAGCAATTATACAGTCATTAAAGCCAAAATTGATTGAGGAGATCAATTAATACAACATACAGTAATTAGTATGGATTAGCCATGAAAACTACTCTGACTGAAAGCATTTTGTTATCCTCGCTATCCGATAACTTAAAAATAGTTTTGATCTATTTCTGAGCAAAAAATTAAACATAGCATAATAATAATGTAATCACTAGCTAGTTTGTTAACATCATGATAACATAATTATATGCAGCTCTGTATATCCACTATAACTATTTCATCTAAAGCTACAATACACATTAGGGGGATACATGCATGTGTGACACACTATATACATACAATCTACACTTGTCATTGTTCACATCTCATAGCATACGTCAGTCAGTCTTGAATCTCGTCCATCACTTCCATGAATGAATCACGCCAGTGAGTAGCATCATCATCCTTTGATTCTCTGCTATTGTAAGAGTAGAGAAAATATAATACAGTATGTGATATGACAGCTATTATTTACAAGTAGTAATGTGTGATTGCATTTGGGTGAGGAGTTACCCATTAGTCAATTATTATTGCAACACATTAATAGTCAACTGTTCTTACTGTATAGTAAGGATCATAGATGTGTGAACTTTCTTGCCCAAAAATATATATCACCTAAATACTAGCCTCACTTTTCCATAACAGCTTGATGATTCTCATTAGCAGTGTTTATTCTAGGATTTCTCCTTTTGGAAATTCAAAATTGGGAGCTAAAGTCTATAATAATATTATGATAGCTAGCTACATTTGTCAAACTTCACAGTTGTACTAAACAGTTGAAATAGTTGCTGGTCATTTTGGGATGTTTCATAAGTGTGGATTCTCCTCACAATATTTTACCCATTCTTGTTTACAACGCTCTAACTATTAACCCTAAATACCACAGCCAGCCATCCTATTAAAAAGAAAAACAGCTGTTGGTAAGCATAACAAAATTAAAATAAGTCTTTGGAAAAGACCAATCACACTTGTAGGAATATTTGACAGTCCTAAGTGTGTGAAAAGAAATTAATAATGAGAGCATTATACAATACATATTAAAATAACCGTGAGACTGAATCTCTGGGTACATTTTTATACAGTGTAATCATCACTCACAATCATATACTACATACTGTTTAGTAGGAATCATGGAGGTTTGGGGTTTCGTGCTAAGCAATATTAGTTAGGTAAAGCCAAGCCCATAAAAGTCTAAAAAGTAACCCAACCCCCACTCAAACAAATTTCTATGAATTTTTTATTTAACTGAGAAGTGTGTGCTAACTGGCTGAATCACTGCCTAACTGAATGATATGCCTCTAGCCAAACATATCGTGACTATGGATTTCGCTAAGACCTTGATTGCTTCATTGTTTAATGTCACTTTGACACAAGACTTGGTTGGGTGTTTCAATGAGGTTTTCTTCAAGTAAAATATGTAAATTTTATGTACCCTAGAATCCGCTTTACAAACTATACAACTATATGTTATTATGAAGCAAGTACAGTTTTTTTCCTGTCCAATTATTCTCCAACTCTTGCCAGCTAAAACTAATTGATGCATCCTTACTTTAAAACTTCTGTGGTGCTTGTATCAACTGTATACACGCTATGGGTGAGGCAGCCACATTTGTTTGAAAACTTTTAAGCAATGTGTAAAAGCATTATGTGGTTGAATTGTATAGTCATAAAGTATAATTATTATAGTACAGTAATATGATGTACCATACTTACATTTCACATGTAGTAGTATTGACTCTCCTGATATCATCACTGTCATGACCAGTAAAGTCTCTCATGGGTACCTCATTGTTGTCATTGATGGTGTCTGGTCTAGGTGGCAGACAGTACTTGGTGATTTTTATTATGGTCTGCTTGTAAAGGTAAATTTCCATTATCAAAAATGGTAGTAAAGGTAGTATAACTAATGCCAATATAAATGATAGCAATAAATCATGATCATAACTGTCAATAAGTGGTACCATTGAAACCACAATCATCAGCTGCAACACAAAGCCATCGAACACATTGAGAATGTTAGATTCGTATGGCTTTATTGTCACATGTATCAAGGCTAGTGTAGAGTTAGCAATAATCAATGAATACTGGGTGGTGTTATTGTTGGATGGATTAGCAATAATTATTAGAATAATCACCACTCGACATGTCATGTAATAAGCTGCAAAAGTGCGATACTTGTCTTTGTAGCATCCTTGAAACTGATCCAACAGTGGTTTTATCCTATTAAAGTTTATCTTGTGGTTAAGAAATGGCTCTAACAGCAGTAAAAGTGGAAGACCCATCACAATGATTAGTGAACATACTATTGCTGTAATAACATATGGTAGATGACGACCATGAAAATACTCTATGTCAGGTGACAGGTAAGTGTAAACCTTATCCACATTATCAAATGTCAGTGACCTTAAAAGCAACAATGAAGTTGTTGCCACAGAAGTGTACGATAATAAAAGAAGAAAACAGATAACATGGATAATTCCTTTACTAACAAATGATGAAAACTTGTATGATATTCTTGCTGATATGCAGATTACTACTATGATGATGGTAACAGCAAGTGGATGGACATAATGAATGACTTGTTGATCAATTCCACTCATATCAGTTACTAAACAGAGCTGTCCTAAAAATTGTGGTGTGACTTTTGCAATACTGGACATAATGCTAACAAATGTTAATAATCCTTGTGATGAGTACAAGCGTTCGCTCAGTAAAATATCCACCATACTGTAATAGTATGTAATAGCATACAAATAACCAATCCCAATGTGATAGTATGTCACAATGAACACTAATATAACTATGACCACCCAGTAAAGGATTGATAATGTCACCACAAGTACTGTCTGTCCAGTTGTACATGTGTCAACACTTACACATTCTATAGAATCAAATGAAAGAGTAAATCCTTCCTTACAACCACCACAAGCAGTACCAGATCGATGTAAGTTACATTGATTTGCTCTGACTGGTGAAAGTTCAAAAAATCCATTAGCTGTTTCACAACAAGTAAAATTACAGTAATTATTAGGACAAATTGTCACTGTAGCTATATCATTAACTTCACCAAACCAGTAACCTCTTTTGATAGATGATGTACTACCAGAACATGACACAACATCACTATTACTGTAGCATACACATCTCAAAGTAGCATTATCATTATCATAATGGAAACCAGGTTGACATGGTGACAGCTCTAATATTAGCTGAACGAAAAACAATTTTAGTTCAGATTTATTGCCATCATAAGAAGTTACGTTTATTGAATAATTAGTTACATCCAAAATTTTCTCTCCCATGATGCTGACTCCTTCCAATAGTGCGCAGGATATTAGCACATTGTCTGGTCCAGTAATGTTATGATTTTGATCTTCACTGCTCAGTACAAATTGTGTTGGCTCAGCAGTTTGATTGAAATAATCCCTTACACAAGCATTGATCATAATTTCTTGACCAAGCATTATATTTCTTGTTAGATAAGTTTGACAGTTTGTATCATTATCAATGCATGTAACTGCTGAGTCATTAAATTCTAGTTTTCTAGGAGAAGTTTTAATGACCCCACCAAATTGATTATATCCTTTATTAATGACGCTGTTGTTGAAACACATCTCATCACATGATGTTGGCATGTCAACATAAATATCAGAACCTGTCAGGTCAGTGTTGTCATCAAATACAATATCTGTAGTGCTAAATGTAATTTTGTTCTTTGTACTTTTTGTTAGATCACAATATATTGCTCCACCATGACGATCAGCTGTGTTGTGATAAAAAGTTACATGAGAATTATGGGATATATTTACAAAGAAGTGATCACTAAGATGCATGGCCCCGCCACTGCCTGTAGCTGAATTGCTGAATAAACACAATTGAGATTTTTCTGCAAATGTAACTGAAGATTTCACGGCAGAAATAGCTCCACCATTCTCTGCTGTATTCCTGGAGAAGTTTACTGAAACGTTTCCTTTAAATGCTGCAATAGATAGTAACATATAAAATGTTCCACCTCGCTCTGCAATATTGTTTTGGAACTTTGCTAAACTGTTTCCTTCAAATGTCAAGGTTGATTGTGCAATTGACACAGCTCCACCATATTCGGATGTGTTGTTTGTAAATTCTATGTAATTATTCTCATCTACTGTAATGGTAGAGTTATCACTACAATATATTGCTCCACCATACTGGGAAACTTCGTTGTTGAAGTAAGTCACTTCAGAATGTCCAGTAAATATTGCAGTGGAATAGGCAGTAATGTAGAATGCTCCTCCACTTTCAGTAGCCTTGTTATCTTTGAACGTCATTTTACAATTTTCTTCTAATAATACAGTGGCTTGAATCCGTGAATATATAGCTGCACCTCTTGTGGCTGTGTTGTGTATAAATTGCACAGTTGAATTTCCTTTAGCTGATATATAAGAGGTACCCTGACTGAGTATAACTCCACCAGTTTTTGCACTGTTGTTGATAAATATTACAAATGCACTATTAAAAAATAGGACATTACATTTTTTAGCACCATATACAGCTCCTCCATCATCACTGGCTTCATTACTATTAAATGTTACACTTGAGTTGCCATCAAATATGATATCAGATGGAGTCGCAATATATACAGCTCCTCCATCATTACTAGCTTTATTATTATTAAATAAAACACTTGAATTACCATGAAATGTGACGTAGCGAAAATGTTCACAATATACAGCTCCTCCATTAGCACCAGCTTTATTGCTATTAAATGTTACACTTGAGTAACCATCAAATATCACATGAGATGTTCTCCCACAAAATACAGCTCCTCCATAATCACTGGCTTTGTTATTATTAAATGTTACAGTTGAGTAACCATCAAATGCGATATTAGCTCCAGACCTACAATGTATAGCTCCTGAATTATCACTGGCTTCATTGCTATTAAATGTTACACTTGAGTTCCCATTGAATGTGATAAGACTGAAAGACCTACCAAATACAGCTCCTCCATTATTACTGACCTCATTATTATTAAATGTTGCACTTGAATTACCATCAAATGTGATATGAGATGATTCTTGACCATATACAGCTCCTCCATATCTGGCTATATTATTATTAAATGTTGCACTTGAGTTACCATCAAATGTGATATGAGATGAATAAATGCAAAATATAGATCCTCCAAGATGACTGGCTTTATTATTATTAAATGTAACACTTGAGTTTCCATCAAATGTGATGTAAGATGAAGACCAACAATGTACAGATCCTCCATCATGACTGGCTTCATTATTATTCATTGTTACACTTGAGTTACCATCAAATGTGATATGAGATGAAGAACTGCAAAATACAGCTCCTCCATCTTCACTGACGTTATTATTATTAAATGTTACACTTGAGTTACCATCAAATATGATATGAGATGACGATGTACTAGATACAGCTCCTCCAAATTTGGCTTTATTATTATTACATGATACACTTGAATTACCATCAAATATGATATGAGATGACGATGCACTAAATACAGCTCCTCCATCATTGTTGACTTCATTATTACTAAATACTACACTTGAGTTGCCATCGAATGTGATGTTAGAATTATCACCATATATGGCACCACCGGACCTTGCACTGTTGTCTTCAAATGTCACTATTGAAATTCCCTCAAATATGGCTCTGGTGTTAATTTGATAAACCGCACCACCAGTTTCTGTAACAGAGTTGCCTATAAAATGTACATCAGACTTATCATAAAATATGATAGTGGAATTATTGCTATAAATTCCTCCACCAGACTTTGCTGTATTTCCCTTGATCAACAAACTACCTCTAATATGAAGATTTGTATGTGAAATGTAAATTGGTGCTCCTGTGTTGTTGACAAACACATTGTCTTGTAAGCAAACATGACCAGTGATCCTACTACCTGAACCATCAATGTAAACTACACTTTGTGTGGCTCTATTGAAAATGAATTGGCTATTTTGGACCATCAACTTGTATTGACCATAACTATTAGTATTTGGTGAATAATGTATAGCTGCTCCATGTCCACTATATTCAATTTTGTGTGTAAAATTGCAATTGTTAATGTACACATTTCCAGACACTTGTGAAAGTAAAACACTTTTTCCTTTGGAGTCATGAAATGAGCATCTTTCAAAAGAAACATTGGATGAGTTGTAGTACTCAATTGCTGGATAATCTTTAGAGCCACATCCCTCCCACTGGATACCTTCAATGGTTAAATTCTTGAAGGAGATGAACTTTACTGTACCAACATCATTACACTTTACAACAGGATTTCTGTGCCCTATTATCATGATATTTTCAAGACCTTCTAATGTCACATTAGAGGACAACACAACATCAGTTGTAATGTTGACAATGGTGTTATCACTGGAGATATTTTTGAGAATGTCATCAATTGGATGAAAGGTAAAGTTTCCAGATATACAGCAAGGAATTTTGTAATGAGCTCTCTCATTTCCACCACCTGAGCCACTAGCATAGTCTTCATCATCATTGTTCCCAGGTACATCATTTAGACTATCATTTGTCGCTGCACTACCTCCTTCAGTTTTACACCACAAACATACTATCAGAACAACAGCTGTGATCATTTTCAAGAGCTCCATGCTTGTATCAACATGCGGAAAAATATTAACTTGCCAGTTCAGTTAACGATATTTATAGCTTTAAAGAGGATATGATGTAACACTGATGATGTCATAAATAATTTGCAATGATGAAGTTATTATAACTATGGTTATGGAAATTCACCACAAGGTCTGAGATTTCATCTTCATTGTACAGAGGCTTAATGTCAATACTCTTAACAATAACTATGTATGTAATACATAAGCAACCATGTACTTAGCCATGTAGTATCCTCACTATTAATGAAAAATTCTCACTGACGGCTATGAAGTGCTATCTTATCAGATGACTAGGCATGCGTCTATTATGACGGCATAATTTTGGGCATAATAGGTGGGGCAAAGAATTGGGGAATATTCCGGATTAATTGGACAAGTTCTAGGAATAATTAGTGTAAAAATTATAAGTTTCTCTTGTAGTGTGATGCAAAAATCTTTTGGATAAAATGTTGAAGCAGTGCAAGCCTAAAAACGGTTGAAAAGATCGAGATACTCTAATAAAACAGTCAATTACTCTAATAGAGCAGTCACTTTCGAGACCATTATTCTAATATAGCAGTCACTTATGTAGTAACTCGAACTAATCTGCTTGTTTTTGCACAAATTCCAGTAGAATAATAGATGAATAAAATAACAAGTGCCAGAAAGAATAATGGGAAGCAGGGGCGGATCCAGAGTTTGGAAAGAGGGGGGGCACCTTTCTGAAAAACAGTTGAAGACCAAAAAAACTTGCTTGAAGACCAAAAAAAAAAAATAATAATAAAAGGTCACGACAATAATAGCTAGTTATCCTTACCAACTATATCACGTCTGTTATGTAAAATAAAATCCTATTTATAGCTTCATAGGTAAGCTACACTGCCTCATGAACATTGTGACTGCTTTATTAGAGTAATTGACTGCTCTATTAGAGTATCTCGATCTTGTATGCAATTTCTTGAAGGGGGGGGGGGGGGGGGGGCATTTGCCCCAAATGCCCCATCCTGGATCCGCCACTGGGAAGATTTTGGAGCATAATAGACTTAAGCCTGCAGATGACTCTGGTACATGTTTAACACAAACAGACCTTCCACATACTGTAATTTAAAGTATGTACAGGTGCAATGAAACTCAAAGTAATGTTAACAGCAGCTTCTACAATAACATTAAAAGCGTACAAAAATATTTCACCCGTTAACAACCCTGGCTTATTAATTACCTTTAGTAGCTTTTGTTTTCAACTTCACACTAGAAGGATATATGTGACCCGGTCTGTGAAAAGGGCTCTTATAGCCTTTCCAATTATCCATGTTTGGCTAATCATAACTCCTAATCTACTAAAGCTATCACCATGTAATTACACCCACAGCTACTGCCAGGTTAGGGTTGTTGAGTGACCAAATTGTAGGCTTGTACCATATTCACCAGTCAAGTTATGGGTTACCATATATATGCAAGTGGAAAGGCTATAAGAGCCCTTTTCGCAGACCGGGTCACATATATGCGACCGGGCCTGCGAAAACAGGGCATGTGGGCACAAACTACATACACCCTGTCATTCTACAGGCCATATCTCAGTATTGAAACACAGTATTTGAATTCTGTAGCTTGTATCATAAAGCCAATTAAATGTTTACTAAGAGCTGAAATTGTATTGCTATATAGCATATGGTACAAAAAGTTAAGAGTGATGGAAGTTTGAAGAAGTAGGCAATTTTTTTTGCAAGCCCAGTCACATTTGTAGCTATTACATGAAAGATTGCTGAAGTGCGTAGTGAACATGTTGTATTATACAGAAATGATTCGATAGTGAATATTTACAAATTTATCATATGTGACCGGATTTGCGAAAAGGTACTTTTCCACACATTTGACATACCAGCGAACAAAATGATGTAACACTTGACTCCTTATACTGATTAACTTGCTCTTAGTATCAAAATGTAGCCAGATAATGTAGCTACATTCGTTGAAAATTTCAAGCAATTATATGCCATGATAAAATAGTTGTGAAGCTTTAAAGTTCAAAAAATGGGTCAAATTTTGTGTGTGAAAAAGGTACCTTTTCGCAAATCCGGTCACATATTATGATTAAAAGTTGACAGTGGGTCGAGCATAGGTTATCAGCTTAGTACCAAATGTTGTCATAGCAATAACTATTTAACTAGATTACGTTAAAAAGTTAATTATCATGAAGTGGCTAATCAGCCAGTATGGCTATTATTTATTTTATACTAGATTACCAGCGCTCATATGCACATTTGTGACCCAATCTGGGAAAACCAGTTTTGTCACTTATTTTAAAAGTATTGTTGTACGTAGCTCACCAGTGGTCGAAGCTATGTATACCAAATTTTCATATGTTTTACACCAATATCTTACCTTCCAGAATATCCACTGTACAAGTACCCAGCAACTAAGTTTCCCACCATTTTTGATAGCTTTTAAACAGAGGTTAACTTTATCAGGCAATATACAAATGGGGTTGGAGGCATGGGCCCAGAAGGAGAGCAAGAAGCTGTTCACAAAACTGAGGAAGATTGTATAGGGATGAATTAGGCCAAGTCATGGACCAGTCAGGTCTCAAAATTGGTTTAAATAAAAGGAAATTCATAGCACAGGTCTTTAGTCAATACCATACACTGCTTGAAGTTTCTTAGTTTACTAGAGTGGTATATCCTCAGTATATGGAACAGTTAATTGTTTGTTATTTTAGTAGTTTTTCAGTAATCTCGCATTCACTGATGTTTACTGAGAGTTTAAAACTTAATGAAACAATTATGTTCCATATACTTAAAGTTACTGACATTTTACTATCAGTATAACTGGGTACAACTACAGTAAAGGAGCTTAACAAATTAGTAAACTAAGAACCTTCAATCAGTGACAGAGCCGTACAGCCACATACAGCCATCCCTAGACTGACCATAGTTCCATTAAGGCAGCACATTAAACATACAGATCACCACTGGGCTTGGGAAAAGCAGCCAGCAAAGCAGACCACTCTAGTCCAGCTGATTCTGAATTTAATAGTTTATTCATGTAGCTTTGTGTTGTTGGTGAAACATCAAATCTGCTGACATGGGCGATAAGACTGGTTTTACCAGATCCACTTTGCATAAATATTAGGAATTCCTTCTTATGGCTACGAAACATGCCTGTAAGCGCCCCTAGGATTAGGAACAGTACTTCTAGGATTAGGAACAGTGCTTCTAGGATTAGGAACAGTGCTCCTAGGGTTAGGAACAGCACTACTAAGTTTAATGTTAGGATCAGATTCAGCCTTGGTTTGTTCTTCACCTTTAATTTGTTACTAACATATAAGAAGTTTTTTTCATTTCCACATTAAATTTATAAGGTAGAAATTAAGGGACATGGGTATACCATTGGTTCAGTAGTCAGGGCCGCCCACAAGGAGTACAACTGGATCATTTTGTCCCTGGCCCCAGCCTGAAGGCGGCCCCATCAAGGGCCCCTTAAATACCTGCTAAAAAGATTGATTAATAGAGCAATCAAGATCTAGATACTCTAATAGAGCAGTCACAGTATTCTTCACAGGGGCAGTGTAGCAAGCTATTTATGTAGTTATATATAAGGAGATATAGTTGGTGAGGGGAAGTTATTGTCATTGTCAGCACATGACCTTTTTTTTTTGGTCTTCAACTTACACCTAGCTGAAGTTGTGATTCACAGTGGAACCCTCCCTGGGGCTCCACTTTAATTCTTTGTCCTGGGCCCCTTAATTTCTATGGGTGGCTCTGTCAGTAGTCACAATGATGGATAAAAGAGTGAGATGTCTTCAGTTTGAATCCCCAATGCACCATGGATTTTTTTTTTTCATCCAGTATCTTTTCAGTTACCATGGTACACAGCGGCGGATCCAGAGGGGTTCATCAAAGGGTTCCATGGAACCCCCCTTTTGAAAGAGCCTCTCTTACTAATAGAGCAGTCAAAACAAGATACTCTAATATAGCAGTCACAGTAGTCTTTCGAGAAGCAGTGTAGGAAGCTATGTATCTAGTTATAAATATAGTTGGTGAGGGCATCAATGGTTAGGGGCAGCTATTGTCAGTAGGTTATGACCTTTAATTTTTTTGGTCTTCAACTTACAGCTAGGCTGAAGTTGCAATTCTAAAGTGGAACCTCCCTTTTTAAAAGTCTGGATCCGCCCCTGGTACAGTAGTCACAATGATGGATCAAAGAGTGAGATGTCTCGGGTTCAAATCCTCAACCATCATGGATTTTTTTCATTTAGTAATATAACAAAAGTAATGTAACAAGGAATACGAGTGATGGTAATAACAGACATACATAGTTATGTAGGGAAATCCCTACATTAGAATTATACTGAAGTTAGGATTGTTCCATATAATATAATCTAATCCAAAACAGCCAAGCTGTAAAAAAAGAGTGCGGCCCTGATAAAGGCTATGGTGAAAAAAGATGTGAAATCCAAGGCGGCGGCCAAGAAATGGCTGTGATGGTAGGTTAATGGTAAAAATTTTAATAACGACAAGTCAGGTGAATTTTGTGCCAAGACCAAGCGGCACCAAATTCACTGAATTGTTGTTATTAAAATTTTTACCATTAACCTACCATCACAGCCATTTCTTGGCCGCCACCTTGGATTTCACATCTTTTTTCACCATAGCCTTTCTCAGGGCCGCACTCTTTTTTTACAGCTTGGCTGTTTTGGATTAGATTTCACTTCTTTTTGTATTTGTATACCCCAAAGCCGGCCTATGGCCAGCTTTGGGACTTTTTTAACCTATGTTTTTTTCTTTACTACAGGAAGAAGAAAAGATGAAGTAGATGTACTTTAAATATTTTATCAGTAAATGTACAAATCAAGACACACGATAGTGTGTCGTGCGGCCCAAGAAGCCGGCGCGCCACACCGTGAGTATATTGACAGGAAGAACGAAAACGTCATTTTCACACCTTTGTATCTCGGTGATCACTTATCTGATTGGAATCAAATTTGCTACACAGTTGCCCGCCAGCCAAGGGAGTCTACATTCCACATTTGAAGGAAATCGCTCCAGCCATTTCCGAGATACGAGCTGCCAAAGGTTCGTTTTTTTTTCTTCGTTTTTTTCTTCTTCTTCGTCTTTTCGCACACTTGCAAAAATTGCTATAACAAGCAAACGCGTACTCCGATCGCCTTGAAATTTGGCACACAGAAAGGGAGTTCAAAGGCGAATCCTAGCATCAAATTTGGTATACATCCGATGAATCGTTCAGGAGTTATGACCGATTATTCGCGTAAAACAAGATCGATTTGTTGTCACGCCTACAGGGTAAACCGCTTCATGGAATGAGTTGAAAATTGCTATGTAGATGGAGTAACCATCGTAGAAGTGCCTTTTGGTGGTTTGAAAGGAATCGAGATAAAAACCACGGAGATATGACAAAAAAACCCAACCTGTGTCACAATTACGCGATCGATTTTTATGGATAAAAAAGTATTAGTTTTCACGCCTACTAGGCAAACCGCTTAGAGCAATGAGCTCAAAATCGGTGTATAGCTGGAATAATCTTCATAGAAAGTCCTTGCAGTAGTACAGAAGAATCGGATTACAAACCACTGAGTTATGATTTGAAAGCCAACTCCGTGTAGCAAATGCGAGATCGAGATACTCTAATAGAACAGTCACCCTAATAGAGCATTCGGCTAATTTATTTACTTAATTATAGAATTTTATTACATCACAAGTTATTTTGTAGGGAGTTCAGCTGCAAACAGTTAATCTTATAGACAGTTCAGCAAGAAGACAGTCACCATGTGGAGAGTTAAGCAAATATATCACTATAGAGATTCAGAACATTACAAGTCACACTGAAGAAAGTTCAGCTATAAACAAGTCATGCACTGTGTAGAGAATTCAGCTACAATTAAGTCACTCTCTAGAGAATTCAGTTACACAGAATTCAGCTACACACAAGTCACTGTGGAGAGAGTTCAGCTACAAACAAATTACCCTTTAGAGTGATCAGCTATAAACAAAAGACTTTGCAGGGTGTTCAGCTGCAACAAATCAACCTTTAGAGCGATCAGCAATGAACAAATCAGCACAAATCTACCTGTAGAGAGATCAGCTAGAAACAAATCACCCTGAAGAGAGTTCAGCTACAAAAAATCACCCTGTAGAGACATCAGCTAGAAACTAGACACAATGTAAGGAGTTCAGCTACAAGCAATCACCCTGTAGAGAGTTCAGCTAAAACAAATCAACCTGCAGAGAGATCAGCTACAAACAAATCACCTTATAGAGAGTTCAGCTACAAACAGATTACCTGTAGAGAGATCAGCTACAAACAAATCACCTTATAGAGAGTTCAGCTACAAACAGATTACCTGTAGAGAGATCGGCTACAAACAAATCAACCTGCAGAGAGATCAGCTACACACAAATCAACTTGTAGAGAGATCAGCTACAAACAAATCACCCTGTAGACAGATCAGCTACAAACTAGACACAAAGTAAGGAGTTCAGCTACAAGTAAATTACCCTGTAGAGAGTTCATCTACAAACAAATCAACCTGTAGAGCAATCAGCTAGAAACAAATCACCCTGAAGAGAGGTCAGCTACAAAAAATCACCCTGTAGAGAGATCAGCTAGAAACAAATCACCCTGAAGAGAGGTCAGCTACAAAAAAATCACCCTGTAGAGAGATCAGTTACAAACAAATTGCCCTGTAGAGAGATCAGCTACAAGCAAAACACCCTGTAGAGAGTTCAGCAACAAAGAAACCACCATGTAGAGAGTTCAGCTACAAACAAATTACCCTGTAGAGAGATCGGCTACAAACAAATCAGCCTGTAGAGAGTTCAGCTAAAACAAATCAACCTGCAGAGAGATCAACTACAAGCAAATCACCTTACAGAGAGTTCAGCTACAAACAAATTACCCTATAGAGAGATCGGCTACTAACAAATCAACCTGCAGAAAGATCAGCTACACACAAATCAACTTGTAGAGAGATCAACTACAAACAAATCACCCTGTAGAGAGATCAGCTAGAAACTACACACAATGTAAGGAGTTCAGCTACAAATAAATCACCCTGTAGAGAGTTCAGCTAAAACAAATCAACCTACAGAGAGATCAACTACAAACAAATCACCTTACAGAGAGTTCAGCTACAAACAAATTACCCTATAGAGAGATCGGCTACTAACAAATCAACCTGCAGAAAGATCAGCTACACACAAATCAACTTGTAGAGAGATCAACTACAAACAAATCACCCTGTAGAGAGATCAGCTAGAAACTACACACAATGTAAGGAGTTCAGCTACAAATAAATCACCCTGTAGAGAGTTCAGCTAAAATAAATCAACCTGCAGAGAGATCAGCTACAAACAAATCACCTTTTAGACAGTTCAGCTACAAATAAATTACCTTGTAGAGAGATCGGCTACAAACAAATCAACCTGCAGAGAGATCAGCTGCACACAATTCAACTTGTAGAGAGATCAGCTACAAACAAATCACCCTGTAGAGAGATCAGCTAGAAACTAGACACAATGTAAGGAGTTCAGCTACAAGCAAATCACCGGGTAGAGAGTTCAGCTACAAACAAACCAACCTGTAGAGCGATCAGCTAGAAACAAATCACCCTGAAGAGAGGTCAGCTACAAAAAATCACCCTGTAGAGATATCAGCTAGAAACAAATCACCCTGAAGAGAGGTCAACTACAAACAAATCACCCTGTAGAGAGATCAGCTAGAAACAAATCACCCTGAAGAGAGGTCAGCTACAAACAAAACACTTTGCAGAGAATTCAGCTACAAACAAATCAGCTTGTAGAGAGATCAGTTACACACAAATCAAACTGTAGAGAGATAAGCTAGAAACAAATCACCCTGTAGAGAGTAGCTACAAGCAAAACACCCTGTAGAGAGTTCAGCAACAAAGAAACCACCATGTAGAGAGTTCAGCTGCAAACAAATCACCTTATAGAGAGTTCAGCTACAAACAAATCACCCTGTAGAGAGATCAGCTAGAAACTAGACACAATGTAAGGAGTTCAGCTACAAGCAAATCACCCTTGAGTGGGTTCAGCTACAAACAAATCAACCTGCAGTCAGATCACCTACAAAAAAGCACCTTGTACAGAGTTCAACTACAAACAAATTACCCTGTAGAGAGATCGGCTACAAACAAATCAACCAGTAGAAAGATCAGCTACACACAAATCAACTTGTAGAGAGATCAGCTACAAACAAATCACCCTGTAGAGAGATCAGCTAGAAACTAGACAAAATGTAAGGAGTTCAGCTACACAAGTAAATCAACCTGCAGAGAGATCAGCTACAAATAAATCACTTTACAGACAGTTCAGCTATAAACAAATTACCTTGTAGAGAGATCGGCTGCAAATTAATCAACCTGCAGATAGATCAGCTACAAACAAATCAACTTGTAGAGAGATCAGCTACAAACAAATCACCCTGTAGAGAGATCAGCTAGAAACTAGATACAATGTAAGGAGTTCAGCTACAAGCAAAATCACCCTTTAGTGAGTTGAGCTACAAACAAATCAACCTGCAGTGAGATCACCCACAAAAACGCACTTGTACAGAGTTCAGTTACAAACAAATCACCCTGTAGAGAGATCAGGTAGAAGAATTCACGTTGTAGAGAGTTCAGCAACAAAGAAACCACCATGTAGAGAGTTCAGCTGCAAACAAATCACCCAGTAGAAAGATCAGCTAGAAGAAGTCACTTTGTAGAGAGTTCAGTTACAAAGAAACCATCATATAGAGAGTTCAGCTACAAAGAAATTACCCCGTAGAGAGTTCAGCTACAAGAAGTCACCTTGTAAAGAGTTCAGCTACAAAGAAACCTTCATGTACAGAGTTCAGCTACAAAGAAACCACCTGCACAGAACTCAACTACAAACAAATTACCCTGTATAGAGATCAGCTAGAAGAAGTTACCTTGTAGATAGTTCAGCTACAACAATTCACCCTGTAGAAAGATCAGCTAGAAGAAATCACCTTGTAGAGTGTTCAGTTACAAAGAAACCATCATGTAGAGAGTTCAGCTGCAAACAAATCACTCTGTAGAGAGTTCAGCTACAAAGAAACCGCCATGTAGAAAGTTCAGCCTCATACAAACCACCTTGTAGAGAATTCAACTACAACAAATCACCCTGTAGAGAAGAAGTTACCTTGTAGAGAGTTCAGCTACAAAGAAATCATCATGTAGGGAGTTCAGCTACAAAGAAACCACCATGTAGAGAGTTTAGCTGCAAACAAATCACCTGTAGAGAGTTCAGCTAGAAACAAATCATCCCGTAGAGAGATCAGCTGGACGAAGTCACCTTGTAGAGAGTTCAGCTACAAAGAAACCATCATGTAGAGAGTTCAGCTGCAAACAAATCACCCTGCAGAGAGTTCAGCTACAAAAAATCACCCTGTAGAGAGTTCAACTAGACGAAGTCACCTTATAGAGAGTTCAGCTACAAAGAAACCATCATGTAGAGAGTTCGGCTACAAAGACACCACCATGTAGAGAGTTTAGCTGCAAACAAATCACCTGTAGAGAGTTCAGCTAGAAACAAAATACCCTGTAGAGAGACCAGCTAGAAGAGGTTACCTTGTAGAGAGTTCAGCTACAAAGAAACCATCCTGTATATAGTTCAGCTACATTTCAAGTCACCCAGTAGAGAGATCAGTTGCAAAAAAATATCCTGTGGGGAATAATGGGCATGTAATAAATATATGTATATAATTTGTATAATTACTAATAAAATCAAAAATAATTGAAGTACTATAATTCTTCTTTAAGTTCTTTTCTTCTTCCTGTAGTAAAGAAAAAAACACATGGGTTAAAAAAGCCCCAAAGCCAGCCATAGGCCGGTTTTGCAGTATACAAATACAAAAAGAAGTGATATCTAATCAAAAACAGCCAAGCTGTAAAAAAAGGTGCGGCCCCCAAAAAGGCCATGGTGAAAAAAGATGTGAAATCCAAGGTGGCGGCCAAGAAATGGCTGTGATGGTAGGTTAATGGTTACATTTTAATAACGACAATTCAGGTCAATTTTGTGCCGCTTGGTCTTGGCACCAAATTGACCTGAATTGTTGTTATTAAAATGTAACCATTAACCTACCATCACAGCCATTTCTTGGCCGCCACCTTGGATTTCACATCTTTTTTCACCATGGCCTTTTTGGGGGCCGCACCTTTTTTTACAGCTTGGCTGTTTTTGATTAGATTATATATACAATACATATGTGACCGGATTTGCGAAAAGGGGCCTTCCACACACATCCAATTTTCCAACTTTGACAATTGATAACTTCAGATTAGAAAGAGCTATTGCCTTGAAATTTGGGCAGCGGTGATTTCTTTGCAGCTGAACTCTCCACATGATGGTTTCTTTGTAGCTGAACTCTCTAGAAAGGTAATTTCTTCTAGCTGATCTCTCTATAGGGAGATTTGTTTGTAGCTGAATTATCTACAAGGTAATTTCTTCTAGCTGATCTCTCTACAGGGAGATTTGTTTGTAGCTGAACTATCTACAAGGTAACTTCTTCTAGCTGATCTCTCTACAGGGTGATTTGTTCGTAGCTGAATTCTGTACAGGTGATTTGTTTGCAGCTGAGCTCTTTACAAAATGGTTTCTTTGTAGCTGAACTCTCTACAAAGTAACTTCTTCTAACTGATCTTTCTACAGGGTGATTTGTTTGTAGCTGAACTATCTACAAGGTAACTTCTTCTAGCTGATCTCTTTACAGGGTGATTTGTTTGTAGCTAAATTCTGTACAGGTGATTTGTTTGCAGCTGAGCTCTTTACAGAATGGTTTCTTTGTAGCTGAACTCTCTAAAAGGTAACTTCTTCTAACTGATCTTTCTACAGCGCAATTTGTTTGTGGCAGAATTTTATACAGGGTGATTTCTTTGTAGCTGAACTCTCTACATGGTGGCTTCTGTGTAGCTGAACTCTCTACAAGGTAACTTCTTCTAGCTGATCTCTTCTAACTGATCTTTCTACAGGGCAATTTGTTGGTGGCAGAATTTTATACAGGGTGATTTCTTTTCAGCTGAACTCTCTACATGGTGGTTTCTTTGTAGCTGAACTCTCTACAAGGTAACTTCTTCTAGCTGATCTCTCTACAGGTGGTTTCTTTGTAGCTGAACTCTCTAAAAGGTAACTTCTTCTAACTGATCTTTCTACAGGGTAATTTGTTAGTGGCTGTATTTTCTACAGGGTGATTTCTTTGCAGCTGAACTTTCTACATGGTGGTTTCTTTGTAGCTGAACTCTCTACAAAGTAATTTCTTCTAGCTGATCTTACTACAGGGTGATTTGTTTGTAGCTGAATTCTGTACAGGTGATTTGTTTGCAGCTGAGCTCTTTACAGAATGTTTTCTTTGTAGCTGAACTCTCTACAAGGTAACTTCTTTTAACTTATCTTTCTACAGGGAAATTTGTTCGTGGAAGAATTTTATACAGGGTGATTTCTTTGCAGCTGAACTCTCTACATGGTGGTTTCTTTGTAGTTGAACTCTCTACAAGGTAACTTCTTCTAGCTGATCTCTCTACAGGGTGATTTGTTACTAGCTGAACGATCTACCAGGTATCTTCTTCTAGCTGATCTCTCTACAGGGAAATTTGTTTGTAACTGAACTCTCTACAGGTGATTTGTTTAAAGCTGAACTCTCTAAATGATGGTTTCTTTGTAGCTGAACTCTCTACAAGTTAACTTCTTCTAGCTGATCTCTCTACATGGTGATTTGTTTGTAGCTGAATTCTGTACAGGTGATTTGTTTGCAGCTGAGCTCTTTACAGAATGGTTTCTTTGTAGCTGAACTCTCTACAAGGTAACTTCTTCTAACTGATCTTTCTACAGGGCAATTTGTTCGTGGCAGAATTTTATACAGGGTGATTTCTTTGCAGCTGAACTCTCTACATGGTGGTTTCTTTGTAGCTGAACTCTCTACAAGGTAACTTCTTCTAGCTGATGTCTCTACAAGGTCACTAATTTGTAGCTGAGCTCTCTACATGGTGGTTTTTTTGTAACTGAACTCTCTACAAGGTGACCTCTTCTAGCTGATCTTTCTACAGGGTGATTTGTTTGAAGCTGAACTCTCTACAAGGTACAGTGACTTCTTCTAGCTGATCTCTCTACAGGGAGATTTGTTTGTAGCTGAACTCTCTACAAGATGGTTTCTTTGTAGCTGAACTACTCTCTACAAGGTAACTTCTTCTAGCTAATCTCTCTACAGGGAGATTTGTTTGTAGTTGAACTCTCTACATGATGGTTTCTTTATAGCTGAACTCTCTGCAAGGTAACTTCTTCTATTGATCTCTCCACAGGGCGATTTGTTTGTAGCTGAACTCTCTACATGGTGGTTTCTTTGTAGCTGAACTATCTCTTTCCATAGTTGCATGAACTCCCTACAATGTAACTTCTTCTAGCTGATCTCTCTACAGGGTGACTTGTGTGTAGCTGATCTCTATACAGGTTTCTTATTTCTAGCTGATCTCTTGAATTCTATTAGGGTGACTGCTCTATTAGGATGACTGCTCTATTAGAGTATCTCTATCTTGCACTTGCTGCACCAAGTTGGATTTCGTGTTATAACTCCGTGGCTTTAAGTCTGATTCTTCTACACCATTGATGAGCCTTTCTAAGATGATTACTCCATTTGTACAAAGATTTTCAAAGCATTATCCCAAGCGGTTTATCTGGTAGGCGTGGCAAGCAGTCGTTTTTTATTAGCTGATCTCGATTGCGTAATTGTTACACACTGTTGATTTTTTCACTGTATCTTCTTGGTTTTTAGCTCGATTTCTTTCAAACCACAAAAGGTTTGAGGTTCAATAGTTAACCTATTCACCCACCGATTTTCAGCTTCTTCCCATACGCGGTTTACCCTGTAGCGTGACAACATATTGGTGTTATTTTTCGTGAATAATCGCTCATAACTCTTTGCCTGTTTATCGTATTCCAGCCAAAGTTGGCACCGAGATGCGCCTTTATATCCCCCTTCTGTGTGCCAACTTTCAAGGCAATCGGATATGGCGTTCGAGTTTTATAGCAGTTTTTGTAAGTGTGCGACAAGAAAAAGAAAAATAAGAAGAATAAACGAAGAAACTGAGCCAATTTTTGAAGTCGCATATCTCGGGAACTCGCGAAGCGATTTCGCTCAACTTTGGAATGTGGAGTGCTGCAGTTGGAGGGCATGTCCACAGCAAAAATCGTCTTGTTTCATCAAGGAAGCACAGAGCTACCTAGGTGCGAAAATTGCGTTTTCTTTCTTCCTGTCAATATACTCACGGGTGTTACGCGCCGGCTTCTTGGGCCGCACGACACACTACCGTGTGTCTTGATTTGTGACAAAAGTATTGTAACAAGGAATACGAGTGATGGTAATAACAGACATACATAATTATGTAGGGAAATTCCTACATTAGAATTATACTAAAATTAGGATTGTTCCGTATCAAGACACACGATAGTGTGTCGTGCGGTCCAAGAAGCCGGCGCGCAACACCCGTAAGTTTTGCTGTGTCCGGGGGTTTTGCTGTGTGTATGCTGGCGGTCCATGCGGTGTTTTTGTAGGCCTGTGTAGGCTTTGTAGGTTTAGCTGCTTTTTCCTTTTTCTGCTTTTTGTCATTTATAAATTAAATTAGGTTTAACTTCTAGCTAGAGATCGGGGAGGATGGGAGTGCCATTAGGGCCGGAATAAAAAAGAAAGAAAAAAAAAAAAAAAAAAAAAGCAACACCCGTAAGCATATTGACAGGAAGAAAGCCAACTCTCCAGACTCGCCGCAAATTATCTCGACTACAAACTTTACACAAAATTTTTTACCAACAAATATCACTTACAATTCCTCCATACTACCTACCAACATCACGATCCACGAGACAGTACCATCCACTGCACTACATCTTACCACATGTATCTACCACTGCACACCAAAATAGTTATTTTTCAAGAACAATTAATGATTGGAACTCCTTACCAGTATATCTTGTTGAAGTTGCAGATGCTGACATTTTTAGAACTGGACTACAATCATTATTGTAATTGTGTTACATGTATTCGGGCAAATCTGAGCACACCAGCAGGGCTGACTACTCAGTAATAATAATAATCATAATCAAGCCGGCGCGCAACACCCGTAAGTTTTGCTGTGTCCGGGGGTTTTGCTGTGTGTATGCTGGCGGTCCATGCGGTGTTTTTGTAGGCCTGTGTAGGCTTTGTAGGTTTAGCTGCTTTTTCCTTTTTCTGCTTTTTGTCATTTATAAATTAAATTAGGTTTAACTTCTAGCTAGAGATCGGGGAGGATGGGAGTGCCATTAGGGCCGGAATAAAAACAAAAGAAAGAAAAAAAAAATATATATAGCAACACCCGTAAGCATATTGACAGGAAGAAAGAAAACGCAATTTTCGCACCTCCGTAGCTCTGTGCTGACTTGATGAAACAAGACGAGTTTTGTTGTGTACACTCCCTCCACCTTCAGCACTCCACATACCAAATTTGAGCGAAATCGCTTCAAGCGTTCCCGAGATATGCGACTTAAAAAAATTGGCTTAGTTTCTTCGTTTTTTTCTTATTTTCTTCCCCTTTTCGCACACTTACAAAAACGGCTGTAAAACGCGAACGCAATATCCGATTGCCTTGAAATTAGGCACACAGAAGGGGGGGTATAAAGGCGCATCTCTGTACAAACATTGGATAGAATACGATAAACAGGAAAAGAGTTATGAGCGATTATTCACGAAAAATAACACCAATATGTTGTCACGCCTACAGGGTAAACCGCGTATGGGAAGAAACTGAAAATCGGTGGGTGAATAGGTTAACTATTGAACCTCAAACCTTTTGTGGTTTGAAAGAAATCGAGCTTAAAACCAGGAAGATAAAACGACAAAACCAACAGTGTGTAATAATTACGCAATCGAGATTAGCTAATAAAAACTACTACTTGCCATGCCTACCAGATAAACCGCTTGGGGTAATGCTTTGAAAATCGCTGTATAGATGGAGTAATCATCTTAGAAAGGCTCTTTAATGGTGTAGAAGAATCAGACTTAAAGCCACGGAGTTATAACACGTAACCCAACTTGGTGCAGCAAGTGCGAGATCGAGATACTCTAATAGAGCAGTCACCCTGAAGAGATTTCAAGAGATCAGCTAGAAACAAGAAACCTGTATAGAGATCAGCTACACACAAGTCACCCAGTATAGAGATCAGCTAGAAGAAGTTACCTTGTAGAGAGTTCGTGCAACTATGGAAAGAGATAGTTCAGATAGAAGAAATCACCTTGTAGAATTCAGCTACAAAGAAACCACCACGTAGAGAGTTCAGCTACAAACAAATCGCCCTGTAGAGAGATCAATAGAAGAAGTTACCTTGAAGAGAGTTCAGCTACAAAGAAACCATCATGTAGAGAGTTCAGCTGCAAACAAATCACCTGTAGAGAGTTCAGATACAAACAAATCTCCCTGTAGAGAGATCAGCTAGAAGAAGTTTCCTTGTAGAAAGTTCAGCTTCAAACAAATCACCCTGTAAAAAGATCAGCTAAAAGAAGTCACCTTGTAGAGAGCTCAGCTACAAACTAGTGACCTTGTAGAGACATCAGCTAGAAGAAGGAGAGTTCAGCTATACAGAAACCATTCTTTAAAGAGCTCAGCTGCAAACAAACCACCTGTACAGAATTCAGTTACAAAAAAATCACCCTGTAGAGAGATCAGCTAGAAGAAGTTACCTAGTAGATAGTTCAGTTACAAACAAATCTCCCTGTAGAGAGATCAGCTAGAAGAAATTACCGTGTAGAGAGTTCAACTACAAAGAAACCATTCTTTAAAGATCTCAGCTGCAAACAAATCACCTGTACAGAATTCAGCTACAAACAAATCACCCTGTAGAAAGATCAGCTAGAAGAAGTTACCTTGTAGAGAGTTCAGTTACAAAGAAACTACCATTTAGAGAATTCAGCTACAAACTAGTGACCCTGTAGAGACATCAGCTAGAAGAAGTTACTTTGTAGAGAGTTCAGCTACTAAGAAACCATTCTGTAAAGAGCTCAGCTGCAAACAAATCACCTATACAGAATTCTGCTACAAACAAATCACCCTGTAGAGAGAGATCAGCTAGAAGAAGTTATCTTGTAGATAGTTCAGCTACAAACAAATCACCCTGTAGAGAGATCAGCTTGAAGAAGTTACTTTGTAGAGAGTTCAGTTACAAATAAACCACCATGTAGAGAGTTCAGCTACAAACTAGTGACCTTGTAGAGACATCAGCTAGAAAAGTTACCTTGTAGAGAGTTCAGCTACAAACAAATCACCCTGTAGAAAGATCAGCTAGAAGAAGTCACCTTGTAGAAAGTTCAGTTACAAAGAAACCACCATGTAGAGAGTTCAGCTACAAACTAGTGACCTTGTAGAGACATCAGCTAGAAAAGTTACCTTGTAGAGAATTCAGCTACAAAGAAACTATTCTGTAAAGAGGTTCAGCTGCAAACAAATCACCTGTGCAGAATTCAGCTACAAACATATCACCCTGTAGAGAGATCAGCTAGAAGAAATTACCTTGTAGATAGTTCAGCTACAAACACATCACCCTGTAGAAAGATCAGTTAGAAGAAGTCACCTTGTAGAGAGTTCAGCTACAAAGAAACCATTTTGTAAAGAGCTCAGCTGCAAACAAATCACCAGTTCAGAATTCAGCTACAAATAAATCACCCTGTAGAGAGATCAGTTAGAAGAAGTTACCTTGTAGATCATTCAGTTACAAACAATTCACCCAGTAGAGAGAGCATCTAGAATAAGTCACCTTGTAGAGTGTTCAGTTACAAAGAAACCACCATGGAGATTTCTGTAATCAATATAATGTATTATATATCTAATCCAAAACAGCCAAGCTGTAAAAAAAGAGTGCGGCCCTGAGAAAGGCTATGGTGAAAAAAGATGTGAAATCTAAGGTGGCGGCCAAGAAATGGCTGTGATGGTAGGTTAATGGTAAAAAATTTAATAACAACAATTCAGGTGAATTTGGTGCCGCTTGGTCTTGGCACAAAATTCACTTGAATTGTCGTTATTAAAATTTTTACCATTAACCTACCATCACAGCCATTTCTTGGCCGCCATCTTGGATTTCACATCTTTTTTCACCATAGCCTTTCTCAGGGCCGCACTCGTTTTTTACAGCTTGGCTGTTTTGGATTAGATTTCACTTCTTTTTGTATTTGTATACCCCAAAGCCGGCCTATGGCTGGCTTTAGGGCTTTTTAACCTGTCATTTTTTCTTTACTACAGGAAGAAGAAAAGATGAAGCAGGATGATTTCTTAGTAGCTGACCTCTCTGCAAGGTGATCCTTCTAGCTGATCTCTCTACCGGATGACTTGCTTGTAGCTGAACTCTCTACAGGGTGATTTGTTTGTAGCTGAACTCTCTACAAGGTAACTTCTTCTAGCTGATCTTTCTACAGGGTGATTTGTTTGTCTCTACAGGGAAATTTGTTTGCAGCTGAACTCTCTACATGGTAGTTTCTTTGTAGCTGAAGTCTCTACAATGTAACTTCTTCTAGCTGAACTCTCTACAGGGTAACTTGTTTCTAGCTGAACTCTCTACAGGGTGATTTGTTTGTCAGGGGCGGATCCAGAGTCTGGAAAGAGGGGGGCACCTTGCTGAAAAAAAGTTGAAGAGCAAAAAAAAAAAAAAGGTCACAACAATAATAGCTAGTTATCCTTTACCAAATATATTATATCACGTATGTTATGTAAAATAAAATCCTATTTATAGCTTCCTAAGTAAGCTACACTTCCCCATGAACACTGTGACTGCTTTATTAGAGTGATTGGTGATTGACTCCTCTATTAGAGTATCTCGATCTTATATACATTTTTTTAAGGGAGGGGGGGATCACGTGCCCCCTGTGCCCCCCCCTCGATCCGCCCCTGTTTGTAGCTGAACTCTCTACAAGGTAACTTCTTCTAGCTGATCTTTCTACAGGGTGATTTGTTTGTCTCTACAGGGCAATTTGTTTACAGCTGAACTCTCTACATGGTAGTTTCTTTGTAGCTGAACTCTCTACAATGTAACTTCTTCTAGCTGAACTCTCTACAGGTTGATTTATTTGTAGCTGAATTCTCTACAAGGTAACTTCTTCTAGCTGATCTTTCTACAGGGTGATTTGTTTGTAGCTGAACTCTCTACAGGGTGATTTGTTTGCAGCTGAACTCTCTACATGGTAGTTTCTTTGTAGCTGAACTCTCTACAATGTAACTTCTTCTAGCTGAACTCTCTACAGGGTAACTTGTTTCTAGCTGAACTCTCTACAGGGTGGTTTGTTTGTAGGTGAACTCTCTACAAGGTAACTTCTTCTAGATGATCTTTCTACAGGGTGATTTGTTTGTAGCTGAATTCTCTACAGGGCAATTTGTTTGCAGCTGAACTCTCTACATGGTAGTTTCTTTGTAGCTGAACTCTCTACAATGTAACTTCTTCTAGCTGAACTCTCTACATGGTGATTTGTTTGTAGCTGAACTCTCTACAATGTAACTTCTTCTAGCTGAACTCTCTACAGGGTAACTGCTGAACTCTCTACAGGGTGATTTGTTTGTAGCTGAATTCTGTACAGGTGATTTATTTGCAGCTGAGCTCTTTACAGAATGGTTTCTTTGTAGCTGAACTCTCTACAAGGTAACTTCTTCTAAATGATCTTTCTACAGGGCAATTTGTTTGTGGCTGAATTTTCTACAGGGTGATTTCTTTGCAGCTGAACTATCTACATGGTGATTTCTTTGTAGCTGACCTCTCTGTAAGGTGATCCTTCTAGCTGATCTCTCTACCGGATGACTTGTTTGTAGCTGAACTCTCTAGAGGGTGATTTATTTGTAGCTGAACTCTCTACAATGTAACTTCTTCTAGCTGAACTCTCTACGGGTGGCTTGTTTCTAGCTGATCTCTCTACAAGGTGACTTGTTTGTAGCTGAACTCTCTACAGGGTGATTTGTTTGTAGCTGAATTCTCTACAGGGCGATTTATTTGCAGCTAAACTGCTGAACTCTCTACAAGGTAACTTCTTCTAGCTGAACTCTCTACAGGGTAATTTGTTTGTAGCTGAATTCTCTACTGGGCAATTTGTTTGCAGCTGAACTCTCTACATTGTAGTTTCTTTGTAGCTGAACTCTCTACAATGTAACTTCTTCTAGCTGAACTCTCTACGGGTGGCTTGTTTCTAGATGATCTCTGTACAGGGTGACTTGTTTCTAGCTGAACTCTCTACAAGGTGATTTGTTTGTAGCTGAACTCTCTACAAGGTAACTTCTTCTAGCTGATCTTTCTACAGGATAATTTGTTTGTAGCTGAATTCTCTACAGGGTGATTTGTTTGCAGCTGAACTCTCTACATGGTAGTTTCTTTGTAGCTAAACTTTCTACAATGTAATTTCTTCTAGCTGAACTCTCTACAGGATGACTTGTTTCTAGCTGATCTCTGTACAGGGTGACTTGTTCCTAGCTGAACTCTCTACAGGTGATTTGTTTGCAGCTGAACTCTCTACAAAGTGACTTCTTCTAGCTGATCTATCTACAGGATGACTTGTTTCTAACTGAACTCTCTACAGTGTGATCTGTTCATAGCGGAACTTTCTACTGGGTGATTTGTTTGCAGCTAAACTCTTTGCATGATTGTTTCTTTGTAACTGAACTCTCTACAAGGTAACTTCTTCCAGCTGATCTCTCTACAGGGTAATTTGTTTGTAGCTGAATTCTCTACAGGGTGATTTATTTGAGCTGAACTCTCTACATGATGGCTTCTTTGTAGATGAACCCTCTATAAGGTACCTTCTTCTAGCCGATCTGACTACAGGGTGACTTGTTTGTAGCTGAATTCTCTACAGAATAACTTGCAATGTAAGATTACTGAGTAAATTATAAATGCAGTAGAATGCTTTATTAGGGTGACTGTTCTATTAGAGTATCTCGATCTCGCATTTGCTGCACGTAGTTGCCTTTCGAATCATAACTCAGTGATTTGTAATCCGATTCTTCTGTACTACTGCAAGGACTTTCTATGATGATTATTCCAGCTACATACTGATTTTCAGCTCGTTGGTCTACGCGGTTTGCCTGGTAGACACGAAAACTAATAGTTTTTTCATTCATAAAAATCGATCGCGTAATTTTGACACAGGTTGGGTTTTGTGTCATATCTCCATGGTCTTTATCCCGATTCCTTTCAAACCACAAAAAGGCACTCCTACGATGGTTGCTCCATCTACATATCAATTTTCAACTGATTCCTCCAAGGGGTTTACCCTGTAGGCGTGACAGACCTTCGACCTTATTTTACGCAAATAATCGATCATAACTCCGTGAATGTTCATCGGATTCCTACCAAAGTTGGTACGGAGATCCGCCTTAATGAGCCCTTTAAGTGTGCCAAATTTCAGCCCGATCCGAGCACGAATTCGTGTTTTATGGCGGATTTTGCGAAGTGTGCGAAATGAAGAAGAAGTAGAAGAAGAAGAAAAAAACGAAGAAATTAAAACGAAATTTTGTTCGCTCGTATCTCGGAAATGGCTGGAGCGATTTTCTTCAAATTTGGTGTGTAGACTCCTCTAGCTGGCCGGCACCTCTCTACCAAATTTGGTTCCAATCGGATAAGGGATCACAGAGCTACATAGGTGTGAAAATTGCGTTTTCTTTCTTCCTGTTAATATACTCACGGGTGGCACGCCGGCTTCTTGGGCCGCACGACACACTACCGTGTGTCTTGATATAAATAATTTGTACATTTACAGATAAAATATTTAAAGTACATCTACTTCATATCTTTTCTTCTTCCTGTGGTAAAGAAAAAAAGATAGGTATAAAAAGTCCCAAAGCCAGCCATAGGCCGGCTTTGGGGTATACAAATGCAAAAAGAAATGAAATCTAATCCAAAACAGCCAAGCTGTAAAAAAAGTGTGCGTCCCTCAAAAAGGCTATGGTGAAAAAAGATGTGAAATCCAAGGTGGTGGCCAAGAAATGGCTGTGATAGTAGGTTAATGGTAAAAAATTTAATAACGTCAATTCAGATGAATTTGGTGCCGCTTGGTCTTGGCACAAAATTCATCTGCATTGTCGTTATTAAAATTTTTACCATTAACATACCATCACAGCCATTTCTTAGCTGCCACCTTGGATTTCACATCTTTTTTCACCATAGCCTTTTTAAGGGCTGCACTCTTTTTTACAGCTTAGCTGTTTTGGATTAGAGTTCACTTCTTTTTGTACTTATAAATCCCAGAGTCGGCCTATGGCTGGCTTTGGGACTTTATTAACCTATCTTTTTTTCTTTACCGCAGGAAGAAGAAAAGGTGAAGCAGATGTACTTTAATTTTATCACTAAATGTGCAACTTATATATAATACATATATTTATTACAGAACTCTCCACGTTAGTTTCTTTATAAATGAACACTCTACAAGGTGACTTCTTCTTGCTGCTCTCTCTACAGGGTGAATTGTTTGTAGCTGAACGATCTACAAGGTAACTTCTTCTAGCTGATCTCTCTACAGGGTAGCTGAATTCTGTACAGTTGATTTGTTTGCAGCTGAGCTCCTTACAGAATGGTTTCTTTGTAGCTGAACTCTCTACAAGGTAACTTCTTCTAACCGATATTTCTACAGGGAGATTTGTTTGTAGCTGAACTCTCTACATGGTGGTTTCTTTGTAGCTGAACTATCTACAAGGTGACTTCCTCTAGCTGATCTTTCTACAGGGCGAATTGTTTGTAGCTCAATTCTCTACATGGTGGTTTCTTTGTAACTGAACTCTCTACAAGGTGACTTCTTCTAGCTGATCTTTCTACAGGGTGATTTGTTTGTAGCTGAACTCTCTACAAGGAAACTACTTCTACGTAGCTGATCTCTCAACAGGGAGATTTGTTTGTAGCTGAACTCTATATAGGTGATTTGTTTGCAGCTGAGCTCTTCACAGAATAGATTCTTTGTAGCTGAACTCTTTACAAAGTGACTTCTTCTAACTGATCTTTCTATACGGCAATTTGTTACTTTGTGGCTGAACTTTCTACAGGGTGATTTCTTTGCAGCTGAACTCTCTTCAAGGTAATTTCTTCTAGCTGATCTCTCTACAGAGTGATTTGTTTGTAGCTGAATTCTCTACATGGTGGTTTCTTTGTAACTGAACTCTCTACAAGGTGACTTCTTCTCGCTGATCTTTCTACAGGGTGATTTGTTTGTAACTGAACTCTCTACAGGTGATTTGTTTGTAGCTGAACTCTCTACAAGGAAACTTTTTCTAGCTGATCTTTCTACAGGGTTATTTGTTTGTAGCTGAACTCTCTACAAGGAAACTTTTTCTAGCTGATCTTTCTACAGGGTTATTTGTTTGTAGCTGAATTCTGTACAGGTGATTTGTTTGCAGCTGAGCTCTTTACAGGATGGTTTCTTTGTAGCTGAACTCTCTACAAGGTAACTTCTTCTAGTTGATGTCTCTACAATGTCACAAGTTTGTAGCTGAACTCTCTACATGGTGGTTTCTGTGTAACTGAACTCTCTACAAGGTGACTTCTTCTAGCTGATCTTTCTACAGGGTGATTTGTTTGTAGCTGAACTCTCTACAAGGAAACTTCTAGTGTTGTTTTAGTTCTAAGGAACTAGAACTAAATCTAGTTTTAGTACAGCAATTTAATTCTAGTTCTAGTACACTACAACTAAACTAAAATTGTGGTCTATTTTAGTTCTAAAACTAAAACTAAACTAAAATTCTTTCAAGTTTTGGTTCAAAAACTAGAACTAAACCAAAACCTTTAAAACTTTTAGTTCAAGAACTAGAACTAACTAAAAGGTTTCTCAAGCAATCCTACATAAAAGGGTGTTGTACACTATAACCACTTAACACTTTTCTTTGAAGATGGTGATGCCTGCAAATGCCTGCAAATGCTACCATAAACATTGTCAGAGGAGGTTGGACATGCACACATGAGTGCATACATTTTGTATTGAAAGTGTAACCAAGCGTTCACGAAAGTTTTCACAAATACCATTCGAGAGTGTACTTCAAGTTTAGTCTATTGAGCCGGTCAACCCCACTACTCCAGGCACTTAAATTACTCTTGAAATCTCCAGGATCATGTGTGTAAGCATTCGCTGGGTGGAATCCATGTGTAATACTATAGGGATGCCCTATGTACGTGTATTTAAACACAATGATTGTCGAAGAAAGCAATGTGCATGCTAACAAAGCCTCTAAGAGTATTGAAAAAGAAGAGCAGACACCGCTAGTTTGGCCCTACAGAGAATCGAAAAGAGAATTAGAAATTCACACACCCACCTTCCAATAAAACATTGCTATTCAGCATTAATTCTGCCTATTTAGGTTATTTAAGCTCAGTTCTATTAGAGCTTTTGTTCATTTGTGCACAATGGTAAGTGGAAATAGTGCTGAACATCAAAACAACAAATCTAAAGTTTCTGTAAGTCTAGGGTGTGCTACCAAGGTTAGTATATGTGAAGATATCTAACACTAAAACTAACACTAACTAAAATGAAACTAATACTAACTAAATTACAGAAATATGGGGTACCAGAACTAATACTAACTAAAACTTTGGTGGAATTGGGGCACTAGAACTAAAACTAACTAAAACTATGGTGGAATTGGGATACTAGAACTAAAACTAAATAAAACTATGACAGAATTGGAGTACTAGAACTAGAACTAAACTAAAATGAACTTGCTGTACTAAAACAACACTAGAAACTTCTACTAACTGATCTCTCTACAGGGAGATTTGTTTGCAGCTGAATTATCTACAAGGTAACTTCTTCTAGCTGATCTCCCTACAGGGTGAATTGTTTGTAGCTGATCTCTCTCTACAGGGTGACTTGTTTGTAGCTAATCTCTATACAGGTTGCTTGTTTCTAGTTGATCTCTTGAATTCTCTTCAGGGCGACTGCTCTATTAGGATGACTGCTCTATTAGAGTATCTCGATCTCTCACTTACTGCACCAAGTTGGATTTCGTGTTATAACTCCGTGGCTTTAAGTCTGATTCTTCTACACCATGGATGAGCCTTTCTAAGATGATTACTCCATCTGTACAGCGATTTTCAAAGCATTACCCCAAGCGGTTTATCTGGTAAGCGTGGCAAGCAGTCGTTTTTTTATTAGCTAATCTCGATTGCGTAATTGTTACACACTGTTGGTTTTTTCGTTGTATCTTCCTGGTTTTAAGCTCGATTTCTTTCAAACCACAAACGGTTTGAGGTTCAATAGTCAACCTATTCTCCCACCGATTTTCAGCTTCTTCCCATACGCGGTTTACCCTGTAGGCGTGACAACATATTGGTGTTATTTTTAGTGAATAATCACTCATAACTCTTTGCCTGTTTATCGTATTCCTGCCAAAGTTGGTACTGAGATGCGCCTTAATACCCCCATTCTGTGTGACAAATGTTAAGGTAATCGGATAAGGCGTTCGCGTTTTATAGCAGTTTTTGTAAGTGTGCGAAGAGAGGTAGAAAAATAAGAAGAAAAAATAAGCAGGTTATATAGAGCCGGTACCGGTTACACTGTTTTGCCGGCTATTTTGCCGGCAGTGGAGGGTATAATACTTAGAATGTTACGTGCATTAAAAAAAACTTGTACAAAAAACCTAAGAAAGCGAAAAAAAAAAGTTGTCTAAGCGAGGGTTCGAACCCGGGCATCCGTACTCATAAGCAATGTTTGTAACGATTATACCACGGGTGCTGCAGCTAGTCACATTATTTAGTTTCTACGTTATAAACATCCGACTGAAGTGACTTCTATATATAACTAGAGTGAAGAAGAAACCAAAGCTGAACCCTAGCCTACCCCTAACGCTAAGGAACTACTTTTCGCATCCCCTAAAGTTGAATGCTCGGGGCAACCTACTAGACGCGTGCCCTAAAGTTGAATGCTCGGGGCAACCTACTAGTACCGGCACAATAGCCGTTAGTGTTTGCAAACCGGTACCGGCTAAATATACACTTCGAAAAAAATAACCAAGAAACTAAGCCAATTTTTGAAGTCGGATATCTTGGGAACGCTTGAAGCGATTTCGCTCAAATTGGGAATGTGGAGTGCTGAAGTTGGAGGGAGTGTCCACAGCAAAAATCGTCTTGTTTCATCAAGGCAGCATAGAGCTACGGAGGTGCGAAAATTGCGTTTTCTTTCTTCCTGTCAATATACTCACTGGTGTTGCGCGCCGGCTTCTTGGGCCGCACGACACACTACCGTGTGTCTTGATATCTTGATATCATGATAGCTATGTTGAGTATGCTGTTCATGCTGTTCAACCATTATTGCTATCCCTTATTTTATTACTTTTTATTGCTGGATCCTAATTTTTAAATTACACTGGTTTGTTACGTTATGGTTGTAGCTAGCCATGATATGTGATTGTTCTCATCAGGGTGAGTGCTTTATTAGACTATTCAATCTTACCAATTCAGCCACATAATAAATTGGGGGTGTGGTCACCTTCTTTTATGAACTGCGGCTGCATGATGTTATGAGGGAAACTGAATCATTATGGCCATAATTAATAATTAATTTTTATGTTTCAGATCAAGAAAGTCAACTTAAACCTTACAACTGCCTCTGGCTGTTTTATTAGAGTAACTATAAGTGGAATGCTCTATTATAGTGATTTCTTATTAATCACTATTTGTGACTGGATTTTGGAAAAACGATCCGAATCGCACATTAGAAGTTTCGAGATAAACGGTTTTAAAGAATCGAAGCCAGCATAACTCTCCAAGGATGGCAAGCACGCGTATGAAATTTACACAAAAGATGCAATCTGTTACCTTTCAAGCCACTTCCAGTACTTGTAGCTGCTTGTACAGTTTCCCGCCAAATAAGATAGAAAATCTGAGCAGTTGGACGAGCGAAGTAGTATCACGAGTGCTCACAAAGGGGTGGAGGCTGGGGGGTGGCGGGGAGGGCAAAAGATAGGCTTCATAATGGAGGCATACCACGATTGGAGTCCAGACACGAGATTACAGGGCTGTGCTGGCTCTTTAGTGGCTGATATGTAGCAAAATCTACAGAGAACACGTCTGGCCAACATTATAAGGCTGTCCACCAGTAAACCACTGATCCTTGCCAAGCCAGGTCCTTCACAAGGCCTGAAACCGCCATTTGGGCACTCCACACCACCCAGAAAAGACGTCTATTAAAACCGTCTATTAAAACCAGCCTCGTGTAGTTTGAGTAGTGCTGAGGGTCAAAACTTATAGTACGATAGTGTAGCTATCCACTGGTGGTGTTAGTTTGATTTTGCCTGATGTGCGATTTGGTTCGGTTCTGTAAAATCTGGTCACATTTGAAGAAGCTACTTTCTCCCCTGGCTGATGGTATTCAGCTGACCTAGCCTGCCCTTTTCTATTCCTAACTATGTAAGTTAGCTCATTACACACATGCAATCATTAAGATGATGAAATAATGGAGAAAACTTGGATGATGTCTTAATAGTGTCTGAATTTAGGTGGCAACACATATTATAAATAGCAATGATGGGGATCTGGAATATGCTCATTTTTTTGGTTCAAGGACTCTCATCGTGAACAGGGCCGCCCAGAGAAATTAAGGGGCCCAGGGAAAAGAGTTAAAGTGGGGCTCTTGACCCAAGTTGTAAGGTGAAGACCAAAAAAAAAAAAAAAAAAAAAAAAGGTCACAACCTGCTGGCAATGACAATAACTACCCATCACTAACCATATCTCCTTATCTATTAGCTTGCTACACTGCTCCTCTGAAGAATACTGTGACTGCTCTATTAGAGTATTTAGATCTGACTGCTCTATTAGAGTATATTGATCTTTTAAACAAGTATTCAGGGGGCCCTTCATGGGGCCTCCTGGGGCCCCTTTCAGGCTGGGGCCCGGGGAAAAATGCCCCAGTTGCCCCCCCCTGTGGGCGGCCCTGATCGTGAACATAGTAAAGTTTTGCATATATCAGCCATGCTAGGAGTTTTAAGAACAAACTATCACCATCATGTACACAGCATTTCAGCACTGACTGATCGTCATGGTGCTAAGGTAGAAATGTGATGGGCAATTATGGTTCATGGAACCAGTACCTTTGATGCAGTATTAGTGTATAATATAATGATTTGAAATTTGTTTGACACAATAGCCAATCAAAACTAAAATTGATTGGTCATTTGAGTATTTGGTAGGCCAATATTGCAGTGATTGTACATACGTAGCATGCAAAGCACACTCAGCATGCTTTAGCTAGGGGAGTTTGGGGGAATGCTCCCCAGGTGTTATGAGATTAAATTTTATGCATTTTTCAGGTTGTTGTAGAAAGGAAGTGTTTAATGCAAACATTTCTGTCAATATAATGTTATACAGTTTAAATAACTTTTATTATAATGATTGTCATTGTTATAAAAATGATTGAAGATTGATATGTACTTATACAGTAATTATTTGACAATCAGATATATACAAATTCAGTCATCTATAGTTATTTGATCATCTAAATCAATAATAATAACTTCAGAATCATTGTCAGAACAGCAGGGTCATTCCTGTCATCCCAGAAATCAAGTAAATTCCGAGAATCAGAACACTCATCTTCTGATTCAGATGAAGAATCAGAGGAGCTAATAACAATCGATGAGCAGCTAGGTCCAGACATCAACTGTAAACCATCAGCATCTTTTGCAACCTTTTTTCCTGTACTGCTTACGACCACTTTGATTCGTTCGCCTGATCTTATCATTCACTAAAGAGTTACTGCCTCATTTGGATCAAAATCAGAGAGTGAAATGTTTGCTGCTGAAATGCTGAGAAAATCATCAAGTGTTTCATTAGATTGCAAAGACCTTTTCTTAATTTTGATAATTTTCATTTGTGAGAATACTCTCTCCACCACTCCAATGGATACTGGTAGAGAAAATAACAGCTCAATAAGGTCAAGGACATTAACCAAGGTGCAGAATCTGGTGAATGAAACAGCCTCTACCAAACATTTTTATAGTCTATTGTAGACAAAGAGATGTATTTGGTAGCATACTGCAGCAGACATTCAAATTCAGTATGGATTTCACTAATTCCCGTGTTTGCTTTTTCTCTGCTATCCTGTCAATTGCTCCTAAATCCTCATCCTCATCAACTGCCTTCTGCCACCCCTGAGATACAAGAACACAGATAATATCTCTTAGCATCTCAAGATCTGTCCATGCAAGCCTGGGCTTTATGCAGTCACAGACTTTCGAACAATATTAGCAAAATGCAACTTTGCTGTATCATACTGCTTCAGACGTTGTGACTGATACACAGTACTTGTGTTTTCTGATCCATCAGTAGTTGTGCATTTACTGATAGTTGATACATATGTTGGCCACTGTGCTACAGGAGTAGAACTCAATTTCTCAATCTCTTTGATAGACCTAAGCAAACTTGAAAGAGCTGCAAGTGTGTCAAGGTGGTCGTATTGTATCTCTTTCGACAATACTGTATGACACAAGGTGAAAGAACATCCACAAACACAGCACATCCTAGGATGTACCTATACCATCTACCCACTTGTTGTAGTGGCCTTTGAGCTAGGCTCAATCATTAACTTTCACTGGCCGGTCTTCTGACAAGGATAAAAGGTGGTTTGTGTAGGCTCAAAACTTTGAAAGAATGGGTTTCATGGCATTCCACTTATGTCCTACCCAACAAGAACCACTAGCTCTTATAGGCCTTATCCCACCATCTTCTGTGTCTAATATTAAGCACTGCTTCAAACCAGAGCAAATTTCCTCCAACTCTCTACATTATTAGGGGAATATGTTCATAAATAAGGTACAATCGTAGGAGCATGTCATCAAATCAAACATACTACCTGTCAAAGCATCCTTAACAGCCTATTCAAGCCTATGATGAACCATGCACCAAGACCAAAACGCTCATGGACGTTTCTCCTCCGAGACCAGCACCAGCAACATTAACTGCTGCCCCATCTGTTCTTACCCCAACTAATGCACTGCGGTCTTCAGTTAAGCTAATATTATATGTATGTGTACTCAAGTTTCTATTCACAATGTTACAATATCTAATCTTGAAATATTCCTTCCTTAACAAAAACCCTGAAGTTCAATACTCTATTATAATTTCCAACAATGTTATTAGCTGCATTTGGCATTTTCTTTACACCATGTAAAAAGACAAATGCTACATATCTGTGGATCCTTAAAATTCCATAGGAGATAAATGTGAATTTTATTGTCGTACTTAAGCAATAATTAAATTTAACACATCATCCCATTATATTGATTACATTGTGTTAATAGCAAAATTAATTATTCGTGTATTAATCCACTATGTGGTTGTCTTCAATCATTTCGGTATTGTTCATTTTGTAAGCACACAAGATGTGATAATGTGAATACGAGTAAAATGAAAGCATGAAAGTGTCTTTATAATTATTAGATGCTTTCTTTTTCTAATTTTAATATCATGTCTTTTGGGTGTAGCTGTTAAACAGTTACTTGACAATGTGCATTCTTCTATTCTACAACTGGACTGCTTTTTGCATTAGCCAGAATTATACTGTTCCAACTTAATAGTGTAGTATGCAATCCTTCACTATGTTTGACTGTACTAGAATTATATTAGCTACTTTCTCCAATCATCAGTGGTTTCATTTCCATGGAACACTTGAAACTTTCCTCGATCATCCACTGTTGAGGTTGTTTACGAGGTTGTACTGCTAATATGATCCACTGGTTTAGTGTAACCAGCAAAATTGAATAACATTCAATGACAACAAATCAATTTTCAAATGTTGTGATACATTTTGCTTAGTGGTGATTATTTATGCACCTAAAATGAGCAGTATATTTTTCAAGGAAGGTGGTGGGAGTTTCCAACAGTAGCACAGTGTTACCAGCGGCAGGGGTCTGGGGGCACAGCCACGATTTGTAAACAACTAAAGGCTTAATTTTCATTTCTAACTACAATGAAGTGTATTTAGGATGTGTCTTACACATAAAGTGTATGATGTAAATAGAGGAGGTCTATCTATTTTCATGCATAAAATAATCACTGATTATAACAGTATATAAATATTAAAGCTATATATGTACTCAATTTTGCATCACAAACTGTATACAGTATTTATAATGTCACAATATGTGTATTCTTTGAAACCCTGAAATTCAATACTCTATATACATAATTTCCAACAACATCAATTTCTCTCTCACATTAACAAAAATGATAACATAAGGTGACTAATTTTAGTGATGTACTAAATTTAATGATTTTAGCAATTTAGCTAAATTTTATAAACGTTAAACCTGCAAAATTTATACTTAATTCATTACATCAATTCACAAATTCATAAAATCACTATAATTAATGCTGTATGCACTAATTTTGCCAATATACAAAATCACTAATTTAGTGTATCGCTAAATATAGTCACCTTAATGCACATGGACAAGTATGTCAAAGCACCCTTGACTGCTCTATTAGAATATCTTGATCTTTTCTTTACAACTTTAATGTTACATCTGTGGATCCTTAAAATTCCTCAAGAAATAATGTGAATTTTATTACCATACATACAGTACTTCATAATAAAATTAAAAATTTAGCTGTATATATCAAAATTAGCCAGCAATTATAAAATAAAATAATGAATATCTTTTTATATGATATTTTTATTATCTCAAAGGAGGCCATCTGTTTGACATTCTACTTTCAGTCATGGCTATATTGGCAAGCTGTAGCTATATAGTATTGTGTGACCGGATTTGTGAAAAGGAGTCTTCCGCATAGATCCAATTCACCAAATTTGTTGACTCATAATTTCGTATTTGAAAAGGCTATTTGCTTGAAATTTGGGAAGTTGTGAGCACCAGTGGATGGAAAATTTTCAGGTTAATATGTTTTTTTGAGTACTGAGTTAAGGACTTTCAAAGTGATAGAATTGGATGTGTGTGGAAGACCATTTTTTACAAATTTGGCCACATATATGAAAAAAAAAGCTGTAGTTGTAGAGATAGAATGAGATATTAAAGCCTATGGGTCTGTAGGATTAGATTTATGCTTGCTAGTAATACTATTGTTTTGACCGCAGAAGAATCACTTCAACAATAATTTTAGGAATAATACATGTATATACTGAATTTCCAGAAAAATAATAATATGTCAGTATTACAAAACGAAAAGAAAAAGAAGTGAACTAAATGTAAAGAAATTCAGAGAATTTGAAGTTATATGGACATTATTGTACTATTAGATGACACCGATAAACAATTCCATACAAGGGTACTCAGTATATAACAATATAACACAATAGTTTTATGTATTTTAGATAGATACTCACCACTGAGCAAAATGACATCTCAGTATTTCAAACATGATTTGTTGTCTTAAACTTGATACTATCATGAGACAACACATCATCCCATTATATCAAATTTTGCTGGTTACACTAAACTAGTGGATCGTATTAGCAGTACAATCTTGTAAACAACCTTAATTATAGTGCATTGTCAAGTGGAGTTTTCAATGTTCTTGTTGAAAATAATTACATTAATCATTGATGAAATACAGTATGCATTTACAGTGTAATTGTGCTGTAGTCACAAATAGTGAATGTGATATACATACAGCATTATTGTACATAGTATTTTTCAGTGGAAATAATACAATCCCTTACCATAAAAAACAAAACAAATGCGAGGTCTAGAATGTACAAGTAACTCTTTGAAGTGTGGCCAAACAACAATGTCACAACCTGGCGAAGCAAGTGCCTAAAGTATAATACTATTATACATTTCCTACTTTCATTTTCTTATGTAATTAGCAATATCACAATAATTACAGTATGTGACTGGACGGATTTGCAATATGTTAACATAGCCAAATGGATTGAACTAACCCTATTGACTTGAAATTTGGTAGCAACAACATGGAATAGTAGATGAACAAAAGTTCAGATGTGTGTACAACTTTGAAAAGCTATGGTGTCTCAAATTTATACAATTGGATGTGTGTGGAACTCTCCTTTTCGCAAATTTGGTCAGTAAATGCTACTGAGATAATTAAAGATGATTATCACACTGTGTTAATAGCAAAATTAATTATTTGTGAAGTTTTGTACTCACAAAGTTGAACATTATACTTTTTTGAACAATCCTTAAATATCACTCATTTTGCTTATGTGAGATGCCCATTATTTCCTCAAATTATTCCACCATTTATGACTGGGCCTGCAAAAATAGGGCATGTGGGCGCATAAAAATTGCTTATTTTTTCAAACTTTGATTTGTCATAACTTTGTTTCCATGCTCCTGTAGCCATGAAATTTTTAGCACTTATTAAACATTTACTTGGCTTTACAATACAAGCTACAGAATGAAAATATTAGATAATCACCGCTGAGCAAAACAACATCGCAATAATGAAATTTGATTTGCTGTCTTAAACTTAAGACAACATGTTATTCAAGTATATCAAATTTTACTGGTCGCAATAAACTAGTGGATCATATTAGCAGTACAAACTCGTAAACAACCTAATATTTGATGGTCAAACTGAAAATCAAGTGTTCTATGGAGCTAGATTCCTTGTTGAAAATAAATAATTATAATGATGATTGGAGCATGTATAGCTAGCTATTTTATTTCTGTTACAGTCAAAAAGTGTACAGTATTACATTGTACTTTTTAATTGGAACACTATAATTCTTGCCCATGCAAAAAGTAGTTCAGCTGTAGAAGAAGAATGCACAATGAGCTGTTTAGTGAGTTGCAACCAAAAGACATATCAAAATTTAGCTTCTATAAGGTATAGACACTTTTCATGCTTTACTATTGTATGTCAGTATATAAACCATCTGAAGCAATGTTTCAGCTTCAAAAATTAATACTCATCTACTTTGTTAGATAGTTGAAATATTAGGGTATTTAATTTCATAATTGTGCTCATAATTCTATGTGATTACTCTACTTGATTGTTCTATTACAATTGCTGACTGCTCTATTAGAGTATTTCGATTTTTTTTTAAATGTGTAAATTGCAGATTTCCATTTTGTTAAAGCTATATGCTTGCCTCAAATACCAGCATAATACCCAATATCTATTGTTTGTGTAACTATACTGGTATAATTTCCACATCCCTAAATTAGTATAACTTAGAAAATTTCACAATTAGTTTGTACTTGGCCATCTTGCATTGTAATTTTGTAAACAGATGGTCCAACACTAATCAGTTACAACATTTGTAATGAAATGAAGTTTGGTATGAATGTACTCTGTAATCATTTTCCATCATTTCAGTATATTGTTCATTTTGCAAGCACACAAGATGTGATAATGTGAAATCATGGAAAACAAGCACCAATTGCTTGCAGACCATAGGCAGTGGAGACAGGGGGCCAGGGGGTCATGCACCCCCCTCCCCCCCCCCACTTTTATGGGACACTGTTTGCAAGAAAAGATAGAGATACTCTAACAGAACAGTCAGGATCTGGATACTCTAATAGAGCAGTCACAGTATTTAGAGAAGCAGTGTAGCAAGCTACTTTGCTACTTATGTGTAGTTATAAACAAGGAGATATAATTGGTGGAGAGCAGCTATTGTCAGCAGGCTATGACCTTTTTGGGGGTGGGGGGCTCTTCAACTTACAACTGACTTGACCCCCTCCCTCGTTGGCCTGTTCCACCACCCCTGTTGCAGACCCTTGGCATATTTGCCATAAAGCAATAATAAAATAAATAAATAAATGAAAAAAGCATGAAAGTGTCTATACTTTATAGATGGTTTATTAGCTAAATTTTGATATCATGTCTTATGGCTGCAACTCATTGAACAAATAATTGTGCATTCTTAGCCTCTCCTATTCTACAACTGGACTGCTTTTTGCATGGGCCAGGATTTTATTGCTCCAACTGAATAGTACAGCATAAGGCTGTATGCAATTTCTTAACTATTTTTGACTATACGTACTAAAATAAATACTTGCTCCAATTGTCAGTGGTTTCAGTTCTATGAAACACTTGAAACTCTCCTTGACCATCCACCATTAAGGTTGTTTACAAGATTGTACTGCTAATATGATCCACTGGATTACTGTAACCAATAAAATTTGATATAACAGAATAACATGTTGTTTATGAGTAGTATCAAGTTTATGACAACAAATCAAATTTCAAATGTTGTGATGTCATTTTGCTCAGTGGTGAGTATCTACCCATCTATAATGAGCAGTGTATTTTTCAAGAGGGTTTACAACAGCAGCACAATATTACTAGCAGCAGGGGTCTGGGGGCACAGCAATAATTGTAAACAATGAAAGCATAACTTCCATTTCTAACTACAATTTTATACACAAAAGTACATGACATAAATAGAGGAGGTCTATCTAATTTCATACATGGATAAAATACTACTGATTACAATGGCGGATCCAGGATGGGGCATTTGGGGCAAATGCCCCCTCCCTTCAAGAAATTGCATACAAGATCGAGATACTCTAATAGAGCAGTCAATTACTCTAATAAAGCAGTCACAATGTTCATGAGGCAGTGCAGCTTACTTATGAAGCTATAAATAAGATTTTATTTTACATAGCATATTGTGATATAATATATTTGGTAAAGGATAACTAGCTATTATTATTGTGACCTTTTTTTTTTTTTTTTTGCTCTTCAACTTTTTTCAGCAAGGTGCCCCCCTCTTTCCAAACTCTGGATCCGCCCCTGGATTATAACAGTATGCTAAGTTCATAATAATAATGCACTCAGTTTTGCATCACATACTACACAATATTTATAATGCTATTATCTAGTCTAGAGATATTCCTTCCTTAACAAAAACCACATCCCTAAAATATAACTTAGAAGGTTGCATTTCGCTTGTAGTTGCCCATCTCTTTAATTTGTATACTAATAACAATTCATTGTAAACAGAAGGTTAAGCACAAATCAATTGCAGTATTTCTAGTGAAATGAAGTTTGGTATTAATGCATTCTGTAATGGTCTTCATTCATTCACATTTTTCATAGTTGTCGTGTGTAAGCTATGAACAGCAAGTGTACCTTATGCAAGGAAATTGTGACGGAAGAAAAATTTGACGAATTCACACTTCAACAGATTTGATGAATAGAAAATTGACAAAAATGAATAAAAAGTGTAGACATAACCTGTATTTTTAAAGGCACTTATAAACAATTTTTGAATTTAAATTTGACAAATTAAACCAATTTGTCAAATTTGTCAAAGTTTTTTGAATCAAAATTTCCTTGCGTACGGTAACTTAGGTTTATGATATAAAGCTTGTTAATTAGCTACAGTATGGACTTTCATGACACAATAAAAATAATACCAATTGAATGTTCTACTAGAGTGGTATTAGAGCATCTTGATATCTCCTCCTTTTGGTCCTCCTCAGATATAATCTGGCTATGCAAGACCACATTTATTGACACTTATACAATACATTAGCTATGTGCATTCCTATGAATTCTTATGCTTAGAATATTGGCATTAAACCTTTGTTGGATGAAGATGAAAATCTCAGATACTGTGGTGATTTAATCTTCAGTCCAGCATGATGTACTTTAGTCTAGGAATGCACACAAAATGAATTACCAACACCACAATGCATAGGTGGTGGGAAGGGAAGGAAGGGGTTGGGGGATGAGGGGGTTAATGAGTTGAACCCCCTTGGTCTGTGAAGGGGGGATTAGCCCCCTTCCCCCTTGGAATGATATCTCACTGAAATTATCATTCTTGGAATGAGGTTGAAAACCGTGAAAAAGATATTGATATACTCTAATAGAACACTCATATACCCTAATAGAGCAGTCAAAACTCTTCATATAAGCGTGTTCCTAGAAGTAGTTTAATAACTAAAAACACTGCCTACAGTGGGAATGGAACTACTGACTTCTTCCTTGAGAGGTGGTGTATTACCAATGTACAAGTGTTTCCAGGTGACCTAAAAAAAGCTATTTTGTACTGCTTATAAATGCTGTATGTTGATTTAGCCATGTAGTCAACATTGCCAAAAGAGTTTTTATTAATGCAAAAATAACAAATTTTAAGCAGTTTTGACTAAATGTTGATGTTTCAGTTGAAATGCTTCAAATTTTACCTATAAATTAATTCTGGTGAGCTTTCAGAGACATTGTAAAAGCTAAAATGGCTATATGCTGCCAGAAATTTTATACTCTAGTTAGCCCTCCCCCCCTCACATCAACTACTTCCCCATACCACTGCCAGAATATACATCTTCCACTCCAAGTTAAATTAATCAACTTAAATAGCAATGACTTCTCACCAGTGAATGATTTTGCTGAAACATCTATCTAAATAGGAAATGGTAGCTATTGCAGCATGATAATTATTTTGTAAGTAAACTGTTTAGAGAGGTGTATAATAGATCTACCTAGCTACCAGGTATAAAGTAGTAATGCATACTCAATGTTGTACCATAGCTGTACCTATCATTAATTGAATGTGCTCAATTATAATGACATCATCAGTGTTATATTAGTCCCTATAAATATTAATATAGCAAGCCTGTATTTAATTGTTACCTGTTGATACAGTCATGAAACTCTTGACAAAAATAGCAGCTGCTGTACTTACAGTATGTTTCTTGTGCCAAATTGAAGGAGGTAGTGCAGTGATGAATGATAGTCCAAGTGATGTACCTTGGAACAACGGTGATGAAGATCTTGCTAGTGGCTCAGGTGGTGGAAATCAGAGAGGTCAGGATAAACTGCCTGGTTGTGTATCTGGAAACTACACCTTTCATTCAATTGATGACATTCTAAATAACATCTCCAGTAATAACACCATTGTCAACATTACAACTGATGTTGTGTTGTCCTCTAATGTGACATTAGAAGGTCTTGAAAATATCATGATAATAGGACACAGAAATCCTGTTGTAAAGTGTAATGATGTTGGTGCAGTAAAGTTCATCTCCTGCAAGAATATAACCATTGAAGGTATCCAGTGGGAGGGGTGTGGCTCTAAAGATTATCCAGGAGTTGAATTCTACAACTCATTCAACTTTTCTTTTGAAAGATGCTCATTCCATAACTCCAAAGGAAAAAGTGTTTTACTTTCACAAGTGTCTGGAAATGTGTACATTAAAAATTGCAATTTTACACACAAAATTAAATATAGTGGGCATGGAGCAGCTATACATTATTCAACATTTACGACTAGTCATGGTCAACACAAGTTGGTGGTCCAAAATAGCCTATTCATTTTCAATAGAGCCACACAAAGTGTGGTTTACATTGACGGTTCAGGTAGCCAGATTACTGGCCATGTTTACTTACAAGACGATGTGTTTGTCAACAACACAGGAGTACCAATTTACGTTTCACATAACAATCTTCATATTAGCGGTAATGTGTCGTTTAAGGATAATACAGCAAAATCTGGTGGAGGAATTTTCAGCAACAACTGCTATGTCATATTATATGATATATCTGATGTAAATTTTATTGGTAACTCTGTTACAGTTAATGGTGGAGCAATTTATCATATTTACACCAGAATCATATTTGAAGAAAATTCAACAGTGACATTTAAAGATAACAGTGCAAGATCTGGTGGTGCCATATACAGTGATAATTCTGATATTACATTTGATGGTAACTCAAGTGTAACATTTAACAATAATGAAGCCAGTTTTGGAGGAGCCGTATATTGTAAGTCTTCATCTAACATCATATTTGATGGTAACGCAGGTGGAACATTTAATAATAATGAAGCCAGCGATGATGGAGGAGCCATATATTGTAAGTCTTCATCTCATATCACATTTGATGGTAACTCAAGTGTAACATTTAATAGTAATGAAGCCAGGTATTGGGGAGGAGCTGTCCTTTGTTATGTTTCAACTCATATAACATTTGATGGCAACACAAGTGTAACGTTTAATAATAATGAAGCCAGTGATGATGGAGGAGCTGTATTTTGCTGGTCTTCATCTCCTATCACATTTGACAGTAATTCAATTGTAAAATTTAATAATAATGGAGCTGGTGATGATGGAGGAGCCATATATTGTAAGTATTCATCTCTTATCACATTTGATGGTAACTCAAGTGTAACATTCAATAATAATGAAGCCAATTTTGGAGGAGCTGTATATTGCAAGGATTCATCTCATATCACATTTGATGGTACCTCAAGTGTAACATTTAATAATAATGAAGCCAGTGATCATGGTGGATCTGTATTTTGTATTTCTTCATCCCATATCACGTTTGATATTAACTCAAGCGTACACTTTACCAATAATAATGCCTATTATTATGGAGGAGCTGTATATTGTGAGAATTTATCTCATATCACATTTGATGGTAACTCAAATGTAACATTTGATAATAATGAAGCCAGTGTTTTTGGAGGTGCTATAAATTGTGTGTCTTCATCTCATATCATATTTGGTAGTTATTCAAGTGTAACATTTAATAGTAATACAGTCAGTCAATATGGAGGAGCTGTATATTGTGGCACTTCATCTCATATCACATTCAACAGTAACTCAAGTGTAACATTCAAAGATAATAGAGCCAGTGATTATGGAGGAGCTGTATTTTGTCTATCTTCATCAAACATCACATTTGATGGTAACTCAAGTGTAACATTTAATAATAACAGTGTCAGTAGCGATGGGGGAGCTGTAAGTGTTAGGTCTTTTTCTTATATCACATTTGATGGTAACTCCAATGTAACATTTAATAATAATGAAGCAGGTGGATGGGGAGGAGCCGTACTCTGCAGTGAGGACTCAACTCCTCTCATATTTGATGGTAACTCAAGTGTAACTTTTAATAATAATAAAGCCCGTCATGGAGCAGCCGTGTATTGTAGGTATCAAATTTATATCACATTTGATGGAAATTCAAGGGTAACATTTAATAGTAATGAAGCCAGATTTGATGGAGGAGCTGTATATGTTTGGGATTTTTCATCGCGCATCACATTTGATGGCAACTCAATTGTAACAATTAATAACAATAAAGCCAAAAATGTTGGTGGAGCTGTATATTGTGCTTCTTTTTCTCATATCACATTTGATGGTAACTCAAGTGTAACATTTAATAACAATGAAGCCATTGATGGTGGAGCTGTACATTGTGAGCCTTCATCTCATATCACATTTGATGGTAATTCAAATGTAGCATTTCACAATAATAGAGCCACTGATTGGGGAGGAGCTGTATATTGCGCTATTCAATGTGATGTTCAATTTTATGAAAGAACATTAGTAACTTTTATCAATAACAGTGCAGTAACTGGTGGAGCTATACTCAGTCAAAGTAATTCATATATATCAGCCCAAGGAAATTCAACTGTGAAATTTATACAGAACACAGCAATACAGGGTGGAGCTATATATTCATCAAGTCAAGCCACTGTCTTATTAGAAGAAAACTGTGTGATGACTTTCAAAGATAACAAGGCTACTGAAAGTGGAGGAGCACTTTACATTACTGCCTATTCCACTGCTATATTTACTGGACATTCTGAAGTGACTTATTCCAACAACGAAGTTACCCAGTATGGCGGAGCAATATATTGTAGTGATAACTCTAACATTATTCTTGATGAGAGTATTTCCATAGAATTTACAAACAACACGTCTGAATATGGTGGAGCCATGTCAATTACACATTCATTCATGATATTTGAAGGAAACAGTTTAGCAATGTTCACAGATAATATTGCAGAGCGAGGTGGAACATTTTATATGTTACTATCTATTGCAGCATTTAAAGGAAACATTTCAGTAAATTTCTCCAGGAACACAGCAAAAAATGGTGGAGCTATTTCTGCCGTGAAATCTTCTATAACTTTAGCAGAAAAATCTCAATTGTATTTGCTTGACAATTCAGCTACAGGCAATGGTGGGGCAATGCATCTTAGTGATAACTTTACTGTAAATATATCCCATAATTCTCATGTCACTTTTTATCACAACACAGCTGATCGTCATGGTGGAGCAATATATTGTGACCTAACGAAAAGTACAAAGAACAAGATTGCATTTAGCACTACAGATATTGTATTTGATGACAACACTGACCTAACAGGTTCTGATGTTTATGTTGACATGCCAACATCATGTGATGAGATGTGTTTCAACAACAGCATCATTAATAAAGGATATAATCAATTTGTTGGGGTCATTAAAACTTCTCCTAGAAAACTAGAATTTAATGACTCAGCAGTTACATGTATTGATGATGACAATGATACAAACTGTCAAACTTACCTAACAAGAAATATAATGCTTGGTCAGGAAATTATAATTAATGCTTGTGTAAGGGATTATTACAATCAATCTGCTGAATCAACACAATTTGTACTGAGCAGTGACGATCAAGATCATATTAACATTACTGGACCAGACAATGTGCTATTATCCTGTACACTATTTGAAGGAGTCAGCATAAAAGGAGAGAAAATTTTGGATATAACTAATTATTCAATGACCATTACATCATATGATGGTAGTAAATCTGACCTGAATAAATTTTCTATTGACCTAATAACCGAATTTTCACCATGTCACCCTGGTTTCCACTATGATAACAATACACAAAAATGTGTATGCTACGGTGATAGTGATATTGTGTCTTGTTCTGGTAGTTCATCATCTATTAAAATAGGTTATTGGTTTGGTGAAGTTGATGATAAAGCTACAGTAACGACTTGTCCCAATATCTACTGCAACTTTTCTTGTTGTGAAACAGCTAATGGATATTTTAAACTTTCACCAGTCAGAGCAAATCAGTGTAATGCTCAAAGATCTGGTACTGCTTGTGGTGGTTGTGAGGAAGGCTTTACTCTTTCATTTGATTCTATAGAATGTGTAAGTGTTGACACATGTACAACTGGACAGACAGCACTTGTGGTGACATTATCAATCCTGTACTGGGTGGTCATAGTTATACTAATGCTTATTGTAACATACTACCACATTGGGATTGGTTATTTGTATGCTATTACATACTATTACAGTATGGTGGATATTTTACTGAGTGAACACTTGTACATATCACAAGGGTTATATACAGTTGTTAGCATTATGTCCAGTATTGCAAAAGTCACACCACAGTTTTTAGGACAGCTCTGTTTAGTAACTAATATGAGTGGAATTGACCAACAGTTCATTCATTATGCTCATCCACTAGCTGTTGCCATCATCATAACAATGATCTGCCTATCAGCAAGACTATCATACAAGTTTTCATCATTTGTTAGTAGAGGAATCATCCATAATATCTCTTTCCTTTTATTGCCATCCTACACTTCCATGGTAACAACTTCATTACTGTTACTCAGATCACTGACATTTCATAATGTGGATAAGGTTTACACTTACTTGTCACCTGACATAGAGTATTTTCATAGTCGTCATCTACCATATGTTATCATAGCAATGATATGTTCAGTAATCATTGTGATGGGTCTTCCCCTTCTATTGCTGCTAGAGCCATTTCTTAACCACAAAATAAACTTTAATAGGATAAAACCATTGTTGGATCAGTTTCAAGGATGTTACAAAGACAAGTATCGTAGTTTCGCTGCTTATTACATGATATGTCGACTGGTGATTATTTTGATAACGGTTACTAATCCATCCAGTAATAACACCACCCAGTATTTATTGATCATTGCTAACTCCACACTTGCCTTGGTACATGTGACAATAAAGCCATATGAATCTAACATTCTTAATGTGTTTGATGGCTTTGTGTTGCAGTTGATGATTGTGGTTTCAATGGTACCACTTATTGACAGTAATGATCCTGATTTATTGCTATCATTTATGTTTGTACTAGTTATACTACCCTTAATACCATTTCTGATAATGGAAATTTACCTTCACAAAAAGACAATAAAGAAAATCATTAAGTATTGTGTACCACCTAAACCTGACACTACCAATGACAACAATGAGCTACCGATGAGAGAAGAGTTTGTTGATAGTGTTATTGATGATAGCAGGAGGGTGAATGCTACTATAGTTGAAATGTAAGTATAATATCACATCACTTATGTCTGTGTGTCAGCCACTGCATCATAGAAATTCAACCATACTATGCATTTATGTTACATAGTCTATGTACATTGCTGAACAGTTTCAAATATTCTACAAAAAAATAAATTGTCAGCTCAAGTTTGTACATAGGTACATACTAACATCAATCAGTCAGTTTGCAAGTAAGTAAGTAAGCATTGACTTAGTCAGTAAGATTTGGAGCATAAGTGGGTTGGTAAAGAAATTGAGCAAATTGCTTAGATAATAGCTACAAGCAGTTTTGCACAATGGACACTGGGGAAAATAAGTTTACACATTTTGCATTGAGACATTCTAATAGAACAGTCACACATGACTACATAATATTATCAGCAATATACTGTCTGTAAGTAGCAAATGAAGATAATAAAATTCTAATAGAACAGTCATCCCACAGTGAAATTATAGCTATGCTGTTGGAAATCATTCGACTTAAATTATAGTATATATTCAACTGTGGGCAAAATAGATATTTAAAAGATTTCTGGAATAGCAACAGATAACAGACTGATTGCTATCTACAAGTAGCATTACCCAATAACTAGAAAAGCAGAAATTGTCCAGTTTGGTTCTCTCAGTTTTTGATCCTATGTATTCTCATCACTTCTTCTTCTATTTTCTAGTGCTATTCCGTATGCATCAGAACACTTGTGATTATGGCAACAATACTGAATAACAAAATAACTCTAACGGAAGAATTTTCTGCAATGAATATTAAAAATAAAATTAAAAATAATATTGTGCTGCATACTTGATGAAAGTTTGGTAGCAACATCTATAATATAGTTCTTTCAGAATTGCACTAATTAGATGTTCTTTATAAATGTCACTATCCTTATAAGATTTGCTGGGAAGTAAATCATGGTCATTGGTTTTGATGCATATAATACACATTTCAGGCAAAATAATACTTTTGAAAGGGTTACCTTATGTAATGGGTCAGAGGTGCAGGATCTGAGAGCATGTTGTGACAGTTCCCAGTCATTATGTTTGTCTGCATGTACCCACATGGCTTAATAAAGGCTAAATAGGCTAGATATAAGCTAAATAAAGGCTAAATAAAGCCTGTATTATACTACTGCACAGGTAACTTTTTGTTTCCCATTTTAAAAGATGAGTGTGGAAACTTTACAACCTTTGTGGACAGATTTCCCTTATGTTTTAGGGAGTTGCAGGTATGAATCAGCAAACATGGTGCAGAAGTCCCCTTTTTGTAAATTTGGTTACACCCCTGAATTCTGTTCTAGCTTTGAACAGTTCGCTAAATGGTTCAAGATTTGGCATGTACATAAATGCAGAATTTTGTAATTAACTTACTTTAGGAACCAATTACATTTAGACCAAAGCAGGATAAAGTACTCGAATTTCATTGGCTACTCACAGGTATCTAAATTATTTAAATCCCTTGTTTATGTCTCAATAGATCATAATCTCTGAGGCGATACAAAACACAGCACATGTAACATTGGCAATGCATTGGTGTTCAACTGGACAATGAGTGTCATACTAATTACAGGGAGGTTAATGGGCTTGTTTATCTCATGTCACAAGCGGCTGTGAAGGTACTTCCTGTTCAATCATGTGCCTATTTCAAGGTTATGTCCCACAGAGGATGAAAAAGACTCAATATTCAGGTTGATATAGCCAAAATACCACTAATAATTATTATTCTAATTTTGTCAATAGCTATGCACTTATCAATGTTAAGCCCCACTGCAACCAGTACAAGGAAGGTGGGGATAAATTATAGTGGGGATTTGACCTGGTAGAATGTGAAATTCTCCAACCTTGGAGTAATTTGTTAGGTCAAACCCCCACACTAGGTTTGAGTCATTATGCTTCCTATTATGCTTTTGAGCAGTGCTCAAAAATCCAACTGGTTATGCCCAAAATAATTATGTTTGTAAGGTAATCTTGGGAATTTCTTATAGCATTCTCGAATTTGTCCCATCCCAACTTGGTATTCCTCAACATGTTCTTTTCTCATAATACTAATTTTCAACATACGTAACTATACAATACTCCTACCATTGACCAGGTTACAGACTGTGGGTAAATCAGGTTATAGGCTGAGGGTAAATCAAGTTCAAATCAAGTTATAAATGTGTTGCTTAAGTGATTGATGAATGATTCCTTATTCAAATGCAAACATAGAAATTTCACAGAAAATTGAACCTATGATCTAAATTCTAAATTTGTGACCGGATTTGCGAAAAGGTACCTTTTTCACACACAAAATTTGACCCATTTTTTGAACTTTAAAGCTGCATAACATTTTGATCATGGCATACACATGCTTGCAATTTTCACTGAATGTGGCTACAGTATCTGGCTACAATTTGATACTAAGAGCAAGTTAATCAGTGTAAGGAGTCAAGTGTTACATCATTTTGTTTGCTGGTATGTCAAATGTGTGGAAAAGGTACCTTTTCGCAAATCCGGTCACATTTAGAGAGTTATACTGTAAATTCCATTAATGTAACAATATAATATCTTCACTCTTCTAACCCTGGCCTCTTTCCAAAAGTCTTTCATTCTATAGTACATACTAGTTGTTTTTTTTTAATTATTGCAATAATTATGGTTACTCTATACAGACAGTATATTAGAGTACTGTAAGTTGATTTTAAAGTTCCTGGCTCTGTGCTTCATATCATCCCTCAGAACGTAACTTGAGATTCATCAATTTAGCCAAAATTTACAGCAAAATAAGACAGTGAAGTGTACAGAACAAAATTCTGGTATAAGAGGTACAATTTTTCTAAAGTGTGTATGGGGATCAGAATTCACAAACTTTGCACATTATAATTATTTCTGCAAGAAAAGCAGAGACACTGGCACTTAAGCCACACTTAATAACATATCTGCAAAATAATGTACAGTAGCTTCTTGCAATAATAGAGCAATGACGTACTCTCATAGAACATGTACAGTCACTGCACAGTGAAATTATGGCTACGCATTTTTTACTATTGGACAAAATGAATAATATTATTGAGCACATAAAACATAATACATCATAGTTGAGCAATAAACAAATTGCTGGAAGGAAAAAATATATTGGGAAAATCTTATTAGATTGATTCCAAAAGTGACATGAGCATTATGTTAGCTAAAACACTGCACTGTAGTGTAGCTTTTTTTTTCTGCCCTTCTACATGTGTGGCTTGTGTGCTACTGAACTTTGTCAATAATTTTTTCATGGCAAGACTGTGTATGCATAGTACAAGTATCAAAAGATGTTTCCACAACCCCAGGAAACTCATCAATATTCAACATTATTTTTGTGCGTTATTGTCGATAATGTCTTTGCCGTTGGGGAATATATTGTATTATGCGTTCTTTACTCTTGCAGCAGAAAATCAGAGACTGATGATGCCACTCAATACCGTGAATCCTCCATGGAAGTGATGGACGAGATTGAAGACTAACTGTATGCTATGAGATGTGAACAATGACAAGTGTAGATTGTATATATATATATATATGTATATAGTGTGTCACACATACATGTAGCTATCTCCCCTAACGTGAATATTGTAAAAATTTTCAGCTTTAGATAAAATAGCTGTAGTACATATATATGTATATACAGATCTGGGTGTTTTGCATAGTGCTATTAGACTATTGCAACATAAACAAACTGTGTATGTCACCAGTGACTGTATGCATTATTATATTATATATGCTACATTTAAAAAATGTGTCAAGGTTAAGTTTCCAATAGTTCACACAAGAGTACATTTTGGTTACTGGCTGGGATAATTCTTTCCTAACATGTTAAGGCTGTATTTCATTGCTGTTCTTTTATGTACCTACGTACTCCTGTTCAGTATTAAATGCTTTAATTCTAATATTCGTGAGATTTGTACATATTGTGCATCATCAGGGGATGTGTGTGTGTGTGCATGTGAGTGTGTGCGCGCGCACACGCGTGTGTGTGTGTGTGTGTGTGTGTGTGTGTGTGTGTGTGTGTGTGTGTGTGTGTGTGTGTGTGTGTGTGTGTGTGTGTGTGTGTGCCTGAGCATAGCCTGTTTAAGCTTTATTATCCGATTCAGTGCCTGATGCAGTATTGTGTGTTAAATTTGGAGATGGTTTATACACTGATTAATACTTAAACTGCAAATGGCACTATTTAACTTGTACTTGAGCATAAATTTGGGGCTAAAATTTACTGATTATATCAACTCTTGTTAAGAGAACTTTTTGGCAGCTTAGGTTTGTGTCAATCATACCAGCATTATTTCCAGCATAATAGACTTGCAAAAGCATTAAATATCATTCCAGCATAAGCGACAATTTGAATATTTTCAATTAAAGCACGCAATGCATGTATTAAAATCCAGCAAAACATGGAAGCACATACACTTTAGTAATGGAATTCATATCAAGAAATGTTATACTATTTCTTTGCTGATTGTTTAGATCAAGATTCCCTAATAGAACAATCACTTACTCTACAACAGCAGTCAGGAAATGCTGATAGAAAGAGTCAGCTCTCAACCATTTTGAAAGCATAATTTTAAGTATAATAGACTTGATGTTTGAGCACTGCTCAAAAATATAATAAGCAATTTTCAAAGCATAAATAGCTGCAGCTTCAATTTAACCTTTACTCTCTCAATATAACTCTCATTGCCTGTATGAACAACATTCAATTATACCTGTAACTTCTATTAGCTTCATCCCTAGAGCCACTAGAGGTGGTGTTCATAGCTGGAAGTGGTACACACCAAGCATCCCTAGACATTTAATCTGCCCTTGGCTATTTACATAACTCTCTTTGAATTATGTCACTGATTTCAATGGGTTTCACCAACAATTTTATTTCAATGTTTGTAATTTTTGATAATAATGATATCCATCATCTCTATATACAACTGATAATGTACACAAGATGGACCAAGCAGTATAATATTGTATTATTATTATTATTATTATTGACCCTTCCTACATATGGTACACAGTAATACTAGAATAATAGATGCTAATGGTGCCTCAACCAGTTCGCAAAAGGGATTAAACAGAAACTATAAAGTTGTGATGTAGCTATAGACTTCTTAGTTGTGTTGTACAGTAGTGTACAGCTGGCTGAGCATCATATTTCAATTTGCCAGAAATTAGATGCCTTATAGTTTGCACATTAAAGGTACAGGAGTGATTATTCCCTTGCTATGTAGATTATAGATTGGGAGTGTCATATTACTCTTTTAGTCTGCAGTTCTTCTTTGTTCTCTGTTAAACAGTCAGTGTATAGCTTAATAGTACTGTAAATATTGCTGCAATTGTCACTTGTATAAGTAATCTTCATCTACACTGACGCTTTTTGTAAAGAAAAAGACCTGTGCTGATTATATGAGTATAAAGTAACTATATTCAGTTAATTTACTCTGTGAAAGGCAATCTACAAGCTTGCTTATATATACCATGATTGGAAAATGCAGTGATCTGCATATATATAAAATAATATCTATAACATTTCAGTATAAATGTATCTAAACCAAAACAGTCAAGCTGTAAAAAAGAGTGCAGCCCCCCAAAAGGCTATGGTGAAAAAAGATGTGAAATCCAAGGTAGCGGCCAAGAAATGGCTGTGATGGTAGGTTAATGGCAAAAATTTTAATTACGACAATTCAGGTGAATTTGCATTGCCTCCTCTACTAGGATTTAGCACCAAATTCACCTGAATTGTCGTAATTAATATTTTTGCCATTAACCTACCATCACAGTCAATTCTTGGCTGCCTCCTTGAATTTCACATCTTTTTCACCTTGGCTTTTTGGGGGCCGCTCTCTTTTTTTACAGCTTGGCTGTTTTGGTTTAGATATTGCTTCCTTTTGTATTGCAAGCCACAAAGCTGGCCATATGGCTTTGATGCTTCCTTTTACTGTAACTTGTTGTTTTCTTTACTACAGGATTTGTGGAATAAAGGAAGTAATTGTGTGTATAGCTTTTGTCTGATGAAATATTTGTATATTTAACATTGAATGATGAATATTGCATACTGTAGCTAATAAGGTGATTTCTTACATAACTGAGCTGTAGCTAAAACTTTCATTGTTTGTAGCTGAACCGTTTCCAGTATTTCTAGCTGAACTCTCTACAGGACGATTTGTTTCTAGCTGAACTCTCTACAGGGTGATTTATTTGCAGCTGAACTCTCAACAGGGTGATTTGTTTTAGCTGAACTCTCTACATGATGGTTTCTTTGTAGCTGAACTCTTTACAAGGTGACTTGTTCTAGCTGAACTCTCTACAAGGTGGCTGAACTCTCTACAGGGTGATTTGTTTGCAACTGAACTCTCCACAAAATAATTTGTTTCTAGTTGATCTCTCTATAGTGTAACTTGATTGTAGCTGAACTCTCTACAGGATGATTTCTTTGTAGCTGATCTCTCTACAGGGTGACTTGTTTAAAGCTGATCTTTGGATGACTTGTTTCTAGCTGATCTCTCTACACGGTGACTTGTTTCTAGCTGAACTCTGTATAGGGTTATCTGTTTGTAATTGAACTCTCTACAGGATGGTTTCTTTGTAGCTGATCTCTCTACAGGGTGACTTGTTTCTAGCTGATCTCTCTACACGGTGACTTGTTTCTAGCTGAACTCTCTATAGGGTTATCTGTTTGTAATTGAACTCTCTACAGGATGGTTTCTTTTGTAGCTGATCTCTCTATGGGGTGACTTGTTTCTAGCTGATCTCTCTACAGGGTGACTTGTTTCTAGCTGATCTCTCTACACGTTGAGTTGTTTCTAGCTGATCTCTGGATGACATGTTTCTAGCTGATCTCTCCACACGGTTACTTGTTTCTAGCTAAACTCTCTATAGGGTTATCTGTTTGTAATTGAACTCTCTACAGGATGGTTTCTTTGTAGCTGATCTCTCTATGGGGTAACTTGTTTCTAGCTGATCTCTCTACAGGGTGAACTTGTTTCTGGCTGAACTCTCTACAGATGATTTGTTTGCAGCTAAACTCTCTACAAGGTGATTTCTTTTAGCTGATCTCTCTACAGAGTGATCTGTTCATAGCTGAACTGTCTACAAGGTGATTTGTTTGAAGCTGAACTCTTTATATGATGGTTTCTTTGTAGCTGAACTCTCTACAAGGTACCTTCTTCTAGCTGATCTCTCTACAGGGTGACTTTTTCTAACCAAACTCTCTACAGGGTGATCTGTTCATAGCTGAACTCTCTACATGGTGATTTGTTTGCAGCTGAAGTCTCTACATGGTGATTTCTTTGTAACTGAACTCTTTATAAGGTGATGTCTTGTAGCTTCTCTCTCTACTGGATGATTTGTTTCTAGCTGATCTCTCTATAGAGTTGTAACTTTCTCTATAGAGTTATAACATGTTTGTATAGCTGAACTCTGTACAGAGTGCTTTTTTTGATTGGTTGCTGAACTCTCCAGCTATACGTTGACTTGTTTGTACTACAGAGTGACTTGTTTGTAGCTGAACTCTCTGCAGAGTGACTTACTTGTGGCTGAACATTGTATAAAGTAACTTGTTTGTAGCTGATCTAGATGAACTCTCTACTGGGTAGTTTTTTGTATCTGAACCCTCTATTCAGTGACTTGTTTGTAGCTGAATTCTCTACAGAGTGACTTGTTGTAGCTGAACTCTCTACAGGGTGACTTGTTTATAGCTGAATTCTCTTCAGCATGACTTATAATGTTCTGAATCTCTACAGCAACATATTTGTAGCTGAACTCTCTACAGGGTGACTTGCTTGTAGCTGAATTGTATATAAGATTAATTGTTTGTAGCTGAACTCCCTACAGAATAACTTGCAATGTAATATAATTCTATAATGGAGTAAGTTATTAACGTGGATGAATGCTCTATTAGGGTGACTGTTCTATTAGAGTCTCTCGCATATGCTACACGTTAGGCATCAGCCTAGTATGCTGGCATAATTTTGAGCATAATAGGTGCCTGAAAGCATCAAGCATAATGCTAGCATAATAGGCAGAATAATTATGTCATACTGTAAGCAAAGATGCATGCCACTGAAAAAGGTGAACAGAAAAGTTGATGCCGCAATGGAGTATACCTGTAGTTATTTGACACTACTATAATATTATTATAGTTTACAATGCAGCTAAATTCTTAATGCACAACGAACGTTAACTTTTACATTCATTAGCCAGTTGTTCATAAGCAAAAATAACAAAGCATGGAAACTGCAGAAAAATTTGAGCATAATTATGAGCATAATAGGCAAAAAAATTGAGCACTGCAGCATAGCATAATAGGCAAAATTAAAAGCATAATAGGCTGGTGCCTACTACATGTAGTTGGCTTTGGAATCATAACTCAGTGGTTTGTAATCCAATTCTTCTGTACTACTGCAAGGACTTTCTATGATACTTATTCAAGCTACACACCGATTTTCAGCTCATTGCTCTAAACGGTTAGCCTGGTAGGCATGAAAACTAATAGTTTTTTTAAAATTCATAAAATCGATCGCGTAATTGTAACACAGGTTGGGTTTTGTGTCACATCTCGATGGCCTTTAACTGGATTCCTTTCAAACTTCAAGAAGGTACTCCTACGATAGTTACTCCATCTACATAGCAATTTTCAGCTCATTCCTTCAATCAGCTTACCCTGTGGGTGTGACAGACCTTCGACCTTATTTTACTCAAATAATCGGTCATAACTCCGTGAATGTTCATCGGATTTCTACCATACTTAGTACTGCAATTCACCTTAATGCACCCTTTAAGTGTGCCAAATTTCAGCCTGATTGGAGCTCGCATTCGTGTTTTATGTCGGATTTTGCGAATTGTGCGAAAAGAAGAATAAGAAGTAGAAAAAAAAACGACGAAAATAAATCAAACTTTTGCCACTTGTATCTCAGAAATGGCTGGAGCGATTTTCTTCAAATTTGGAATGTGGATTCCCCTACCTAGCCGTCACGTCTGTAGCAACTTTGGTTTCAATCGGATAAGAAATCACGTAGCTACAAAGGTGTGAAAACCGCGTTTATTTTCTTCCTGTTAATATACTCACTTTGTGGCGCGCCAGCATCTTAGGCCGCACGACACACTACCGTGTGTCTTGATCAGTATTATCATAGGCGGCGGAAAGGGGGGGGCTAGGGGGCTGAACGCCCCCCCCTCAGAATGATATCGTCCCGAAATTATCCTTCTTAGAGTGGGGCTGAAAACCGCGATAAAGATCGAGATACTCTAATAGAGCAGTCACTCATGCAGTCACCAGGGGCGTAGGGAGGGGGTTCGGGGGGTTCAGGAACCCCCTGTAAAATTTAGACTTCTGCAAGCAGGATCCTAACTCACCATTTAGTGTGGCAGGACAAAATGAGTGAGCAATATAGTGTAATGGCACAGCACAACGATTGATAAAACTTACAGTACATTCATCTCTCAGGGAAGGATTTACAGAGGTAACTTGAGCCCTCTTCAAAACTTGTTAAAAAGATCGATATACTGTAATAGAGCAGTCAGGTATACTCTAATAGAACATGCATGTAAATATCTCTGTCCATATGAAGTTTTTCAGACATTCCAACATTAAATGCAAAACTTAGCATGACCTTATACTGCTATAGCTTTGGTGCGCAATGTTTAAAGATATAGAGCTCCAGTAATTTATCACTTGTGTTATGCAAGATGAATTCATGCTATGCATATTTCTATAGTTATATTGTTTTGATTGTCATTTGTATCAGTGGATTCATGGCTCCTATACCACAGTGAGATATAACCATCACTTACAGGTTACTATATATGTCTCTATGTGTTATGTTGTCTGTTTCCACTAGGTGACTTATCTAGTACTACCTTCATCCCAGGGGCACTGCATCATAATTAATGTACTTTTTGCATAAAATATAGTAATTTGCTGAGTTTTGATTTATTAAAATATTGAAAGTCTCTCAGCGGCTGGGGGCTGTGCCTACCCCTGCTTCTAGTAACTCAATGCTGGTGCTGGAACTCCGCTTCAAAAAAATCCTGGCTACGTCCCTGGTCACAGTATTAGAGTAGTGTGTAGCAAGGATTTTTATGTAGTTTATCGGCTATAAATGAGTAGCTGGTGAGGTGGACAGCTATGGTTGTGACCTTTTTTTTTTTTTTTTTTGGTCTCACTTTGTCAGCCCAGCCCCCCCCTCATATCAACTACTTCCTCCATCCTGAGTAATATGATACTGTACTGTAAGTAATTATAGCAAAGACAAGGAGCACTGGCCCCTTGATTGAAAACTAAGTTTTGCGGAATAACTTTGGTCCAGAAAAAAAGTTACTGTATAGTTTAGCATTGTTGTTTTTGAGATGTTTTCTAGTACCAAAATAATTTTAAGTCACTTTAAAGCATTTTACAGTTTGCTGAGAGTTGCACCTCCCAAGCTTCACTGATACCTTTATGCGCCACCTCCTTCTGTATGTCAATTTACCACTGCTTGTGGTACATACATACACTAGTTTAATACTAAAGTACAGTGGAACCTGTCTTAGTGGTCACCTGTAAAGAAAGGCCACTTATTTTAAAATACCAGCTTTAAATTACCATAATGTGAAGTTTATACACTAATCCACCTGTCTAAAGCAGTCACCTGCCTATTAAGGCCAAGAAATCTGGCCCTGCTTACTACAACAATAAACAACTAAGTCTGTTTGTTGTTTAGTGATAGGTGCACAACTGCTTGTACTGTATTGGAGTCTTAGCTACACAGCATTATAGAATGGAAATTGAGCTACAATAATAAATGTGACCAAATTTGGAAAACCACCCATAAGGGCACATTTGACTCCTAAAATATTTAATGATCAAATCACAAACTTTATAGTGCAAATCTACTTGTTGATGGTTTTAGGCCATTCTCGATACCTTAAATTACAAGAAAGTTCTTGAAATAGTTTCATAACTGTGCCCTGCTCTTATTAGCAACCCACTAAACACAAAAATTCTAATTATTTCATGCATGTCCACACAGACAAAATTCAGTCACAAGTGTGATAAATGTTGATGATACTCAAAATGATGCTGCATGGTGGTCTTGAATGTAAGAAGAATGTGATGAGTAATGCATACTTAGCTATAGCACAGCATAATCTCTAACATAATTACACAGGATCCATCAAGGAGCTCTTCTTCATTATGTGCTGTAGTTGATAATATTAATATATAGTGGTAAAAGCACCAATCCGCTGGTACGCATATAACTTCTACCAGCAGCCAGACATTATACATATTACATTACTTGATTACATCCACATGTGCACTGAAATAAATTTCACTAGACAGTGTGAAATGGTCATGCAGTTAATGTACTGTACCTTTGAGTGTCTATTCACTATTTTACTAAGAAGGGAATATAAACCCTGGGAAGGAGAAAAGAGTTATAACAATTGAGTATCTGTTGAGCATACCACAGGGTCCCAAGAAATGAGAGTTGCAGTACACAGACAGTGTGCGCTCAATATAGGCAAGTGCCTGAGGACAGAGGACTGCAAGGAGCCATGTACACAGCCTAGGGTCAAGAATTTGCTTTGCATTTCAATAACCACTTTACAGCATAATTTTTCATAAAGGATTGAAATATTATTGTGTGCACTTTTTTTGCTTGGGTTAGATGTAGATAATTAGCTAATGCTCTAGCCTACCACTCCGATCCAGCACAAAAGCTAGATGTACTGGATACATCAAATTCAGTAATAACATTAATGTTAAAGCACGATATGAATAGCTAGCTAGATGCTGCATGTATATAGTTGACTAATAGTACAGGAAAATTTTTCATGCAAAGTCATTATTTACATAGCTATATGATAAGGTGTTGTTTGGAAGTCGATTGATTGATTGATTGATTGATTGATTGATTGATTGATTGATTGATTGATTGATTGATTGATTGATTGTCATTGATTGACTGATTGAGTTGATAGATAGGTTGATTAAAATTGATTGATTGAATTGATCTATTGAATGTTAATATTATTACCCACTCACAATATTCAGACTATATAGCTGTTCTTGAGAATGACAGGTTGCTCCAGTCCATGAATTAACTCTTGCTGCCAGAAGTCAAGATGGGTAGCTAGAATGGGGGTTATGGAGAGGAATTTTATGGATGCAACTGATTTCAAGCATATATAGCACCAAAATCTGGGTGTGGGTCATTGATTCTGACTGTACAACAGTTTTGACATGATGTTTTTTAGTTTCGTGTATTTGGACAGGTTTTTTAGATTATGATGATGTATAATGAAAACTCGCGAAATTTTAAATTTCACAGTTTGACTTCCACGATTATCGTAAATTCTCTTTAAAAATGCGAAGATGATCGTGAGAGTGGTTCTCAGAAGAATCGTCCTCATCCACTTACTGAACATCGTAGCGTGTATCCCTGTCGATCAGTTCTACCCGTTTGGTCCAGATTCTCAAGAAGGTAATACCAGACTTGCTGCTGGCAACGACGGGCCAGTGACGATCTTTCCCGACCAGATCTACTATTTCTACAGCCGACCACGCAGCAGATTGATTGTAAGTGACCGTGTGGTTTTCATTTTCTTAATAGGACTACATAGCTAGAATATTGATGTATGCAACTCTACTAGCTAGGTGTTTACAGTACAGTGTGTAGCTATGTACGGAACTAAACTTCGACCCCCAGCTGACTCAGCCTTTAATGATTTGAAGGGAGACTACATCAGTTATAAGAACTGCTTTTCAGCAGTGCCCTATACAAAGTACACAATATTATACAACACCAACAACAAAAAATACTTACACAAAACAAAACAAAATTTACAAAACATTAATATGTACAACACAATAATTCTTTAGCCTTGAAGACAGCTTGCAATGGTAGTCTAATCGTTCATCTAATCAAAACTTAATGCGCCCCTGTGCAATGATGAAGATGTATAATACGGACCACTGACAATCTGCAACATAATTATGATATTATTCCCAGTCTTGGCCAGACCTCCTGTTCTTCTCTGTGGGGTGGTAACATTTAGTATCTATGGTGGGAAAATCCCCACCTGCACATTGTAGTAGAAAAAGCTGGTCTCTTGGTTTTTCTAGTTGCTGGTCTGTGGGTAAACTGTGTCCATAGCCACAATAATATAATATTCCATAGTACGTAGCTACAGTACTTAGCTACAGTACATACACTGTACCACAACTATCTGTATAGTTATTTATAACTAAGAGTACATAATAGTAGAAGAGGGAGAGGAGAGTGTCTAACTCTCCCTTACAAACACACTGTGCTCAAATCCTCCTACATACTTCAGTCTATAAAACATAATAAACTAATACCTAAGTGAACAGAAGTCTCATTGATTTTTGCTAAATGAAGCAGTACAGAGGAGGGTGGAAGCAATTTAAGCACCATTAAAATGAATTATGCAAAACCAATAGGTTTCTGGATGAACTAAAATGTGTGGACAGTGTAACAAACTGTGGCATGATTGTTTAGTTTAGAATTACCTTGCTAGCGCTAGTATTGAAATATTTTTCCATCAGTTTTTGCCTAGAAAACTAAGTGTTTTTACCAACAAAATACATCATTTTAATCCTTGCACGAAGCACAACCAAAATATCTAGCGATCATCAGCGATCACCACCATTTGCTAGTGACTACTGAGGTCCACGTGATTAAACTATGCAATTAAGGTAATATTTTCAAGTAGCCCCTGTAGTGCTTCCTCCCTCTTCTGGAAGCAGTAGAAGCATTGCAACCTCCATCATAGAGCAAACCATTTGTCACCTTTGGTGGCTATAGTTGACTGCATTTAAGGTCTTAGTGTTGCAGTACGTATGTTTGGCAAATATACTGCACTCTTCTCCCAGAGGAAGTATGACACAAAGTAAGCGCTATCAGAAAGAATTCATATTGATTACTCGTTAAAACTTTGTCTCAATAGATCTTGAAGGATTTTAAGGTCCCTGGACACTGCTTATTCATTATCAGGAGTGCTCTCTTCCCTGGTGGCTGATTTTCCTCCATTTCAAGTTATTTATAATGCGATGAAGTTTCCAATAGGTCATGTATACTGGAGTCAAATCATCAGGGTTGAATGTGGTAGATTACACGATTAAATTTAGAATAAGAAAAGCTTTTGATTTGAACATAGTTTTTAGCAGTACCCTTCCGAAATACGTTCTCAGTATAAACCCTATGGCTCACGTGAACCATATCGTACCTCTTCAGGTGTTCTCCTAATTAAACTATTATGTACTCTTGTTATAACTTAACATAATTATATCACTGGATTTGCAAAAAGGAGTCTTCCGCACACAACCAATTACAAATTTGACGATTCATAACTTCTAATTGAAAATACTGTAGCTATAATTTCCTTGAAAAATTAATTTGCTTTGCAGTGAGCACCAACATAGCTTAATGGATGGAGAGTATTGATTGAGTAATATACATAATAATGATTACTAGACCACTCAAGCAGAAACTAACTCAGTAGAAGGGTATTTTACTGGAACTTGCTGCGGGGACTAGTCAGTAAGCTCATTGACCAAGGCACAGAGTTTTAAAGTCACCGTTGATCATAACAGATGCGAAACTAAGAAGCACATGTACAGAATTATACATATCTTATCACCTAGTAGTTTTAAGAGCCTCAATAATATTATTTATAGTATAAATGGCATGCATTAAAGTATGCTAGACACGCACATTGTATCTTGGATATCACATCTTTTCATATTGAAAGCCGCACTCTTTTACACAGTTGGATTAGATATGTAATACAATAAAATAACAGTCAAAACTCTAAGAAGACATGGTTCAACCACTAGAAACATAGGCCATGGCTGACCAATACTTTGATTGTAGTCACAGGTCTATTATATAGACTATGTAATTATGCCCTTTTGATTACACACTGATATAATATACTGTATGTCCTACCTTGGGAAAGCAATATGTGTTAATAAATAAAGCATGCACATGAGTATGTACGCACCACAGAATTTCAGTCGTTGGTCTTTTTTCTGTGATTTAGTATCAGATATTGCATGCATATTCACAACAGTAATGTTGAATAACATTGTTCTCATCCAGCCTAGCCAGTTGTCTACCTTTGGTATGTGTAGGTGGATAATCTATGAAACAAATTTGTATGTTTGTATAACATTAGCTACAGTAGCAGTTACTATAATATTTTTATGTAATGCTCATGTCAACCAATGGCAGAAATAGCAGCTACCTGATAGATATGTAACTTAATCCCATTGACCAGACTAAGTCGTGACATTATTGCTACCTGTATAAACACAGTCAGCATTTGAGATGATGTCCTATGGCTTCTTTCCCTGTTCAAATCTGGCTTCCTTAGTATTATCTGGTCTATTCATGATCCTAAACTATTCTAATCCACCACTGTACCATACAACAGTTAATTTCATTGGAAAAGCAGTACAATAATACCATAACATGCTACTTATGGTAGTTTCCTTCATTCTTCAGTGATACTGTGCTACTTTCAATTTCACTTTTTTTTGTTTAACATAAATTGACTTTCTGCTGGTATCATGTGTCTGAAGTAACATCATTGTATACTAATCAAAATGCATAATATAGTCCAAGTAATTATTTTAGTTTCCTTCATTAAATTTTCTCTGTTGCTTTTCATTTCTACATTTTTGTTTTTAAAAAAAGGGTCTCTATGATACTGACTGGACTCGCATATGATCATTTTTAGCCCACATAGATAGCAGAGTTGCATGTAAATTTAAAAGGACTATTCATAATACAGTACGTTAGTTTAAATTACTAGTGTAGCACTATTCTGGTTGTTTTGTTGTGTGTTTGATGTTGCAGTAGACCTCCTGTGTAATCCAGTCTTTGGGTGATATTAGGTTATGTTAAAGAGTACAGGTAGACTGTAATTATTGTTTCATATTTCATACATGCATGTATTAATTTATTAATGGTTTTATTATTGTTAGCTCTGTGCATTAAAGATACTGTTATTATTTTATTCAATCTCCTCCCAGCTCCACATCAATGGTGGTATCAGTTTCACTAATAGTCCAATAACATTTACAACTGATCCACTACCACTGGATGGAGGTAGATCATTACTGGCAGTGTTCTGGGCTGATGTGGACACTAGAGGAACTGGTGATATATGGTATCGTCAGAGTACTGATCCTCTACTATTTGATAGAGCCAACACTGAAATAAGAACTGCTTTCCCCTATCAATCTCCTTTCAATGCTACACAGATGTACATCTTTACTTGGGATAGAGTGGGATATTTTGACAGCAAAGTTGATCGGGTAAGTGACACATTGTGTTTGTTTTAATGATTGCATATAATTATAACATGTGACCGGTCCTGCAAAAACATGGCAAAATAGTGCTTTATAAAAACTTCGGTTGAGATACTGTATCTCTATTATCTGCATAGCCAAGGAAATGTTGTGGTAAAGTTTATAACTTCACATGATGAAAGCTTGTGGAGTAATGACACTAAAAATAGAACTGTGGTAACAAGAGGATTATTGATTTTACAGCAACTATTGGGAATACAAATTTCAAGTCCTTAATAAAAATGGCTATAATTTGCTAATTCAATCATATACAGAGTTAAAATTTGTATGTCATATTTGCCATGAAAATGTGATGATACTCATTGGTGGGTATGGTGTCCCTATATTCTCTTTGTTTGTCACAAGTAAAGTGGAATTCAGTGAAAAAAGAAGAATGGTAAACTATACAGTATTTCTGAAGTAATGTAAACAAATGCTCATATGTGACTGGATTTGTGAAAAGGTACCTTTTCCACACATTTTCCACACCAGCAAACAACATGATGTACCACTTCATTTCTTATACTGATTAACTTGCTCTTAGCATCAAAATGTAGCCAATTAATGTAGCTACGCTTGTGGAAAATTTCAGAGAATTACGTGTATATGCAATGATAAAGAGTTATGAAGCTTCAATGTTCAAAAATGGGTCAAATTTGTGTGTGAAAAGGGTACCTTTTTTCATTTCCAGTCATATATCTTGTATTTTCTTTAATGTACAGTACACAATTAAGCAGTGATTTTCAAACTCCCTTTGAGTAAGTAAATAGGCAGGTTTTGTTGTTAGAGCCTGACTTCACCAGGAATGAAGCATTATATAATGTGTCTTTAATGACAATAATATGCATATATTGTACCCATTGTAATGAACGAGAATATTTAGTTTTTGCTCTGTTATAGTTTTGCAGATTCAGTCACATAACATAGTGTAATGTTTTTTTGTGTGTAAACTGTGCACATGCATACGGACATTATCACAGCCTAAATTTTAACATTAAGATTAATACAAATAGTAGTATTTACCAGTAATGTGAAGTTTTCAAAAAAGTGGAATTATACACAGACGTTCACAATTATGTAGTTATTAAAGTTTGTAAGCCACAGTATAGTGGTTAAGTGTTTGTAACCAGATACCAAATCCAGAATAGACATGTACGTAGTCCATACACAGTGTACATTTGTGAGAAGCTGGGCATGCTTTAGCAAACAGCTGTTTACTGGCTGTCAGATGAAGTAGTAATGAAGAGTATCAAATGGTGTATTTAGCCCATAATTAATGATTGCGTGAATTGACACAGATTTGTCAGCAGTGTAGCTCACTTATTTTCAACCATCAAAGGTGTAACATTGTAGAAAAAATTTTCAATGGAGCTAAATGTACTATGTCTGCAACACATATGGCAAAAACTGACCCCACAATCAAAAGTACACGATAGCCATCTCTACCTATTATCAACTTACTATAAATTTCAATTTCTCCATTAGAGGATATACACACAGTATTATTTGGATGAACAAAATGTTCAATATGTGGTGTTCCCAGGAATTTTTGACAGTGAATGACTATCATGAATCCCATACAAAAATGTGGGTAGCAAATGTGGCTTGGATTTTATAACTTGCCAAATGAACTACAGATAGGGCTCCTCCTTCCAGTTACTCTGTTATACATGTGAAGGAATGTAATGCTCTGGAGAAACTCTCGTAACTGGTCTACGTTTTGTGATTCACACTTTCTATGCATACCTACAATGCATTCGTTCACCATCTTGACATAAGAAAACATCACAGTTTATTACACCTTTTTCAGTAGTAAAGTTAGCATATATCCTCTATTCTAAGAAATGTAGCATAACTAGCTATGGATTTCTAAAAGTAACACAACTATCCAAACAGCCTAACCACTAACATAGCAAGGGTCTACACCTAAAAATGAATCAATTTAAACATACTGTTCAAGAGATATGTACACATTTAGTAAGGCAATTATTAATATACACATGATACTTCGTGTAGGCCACAATCAACTTGTACACACTAGCTACGTATAGTTGTGCATCCACAGGTTCGCATTAGTGCATACAGTCCATCATCTCCTTTATCAGCTTTCCAGCATGATATATAGATGAGACATCTTAGCTACAGTTTGACTACTTGTTTAGTGGTCATAATCACTATCAACATCAGCTTCTTCTTTGACAACAGTTTCACTGTAGTGGAGTGTTCTGTAGCTTAGTTTGTATATCTTTAATACTTCATAGTTGTCTGCTGCTGTCTGCTTTACTCTTTCTACTTCTTCTTCTTATCTTCTCTCCTCTTTTTTTCTTTACCTTCTACAATTATCACTATAACATATAAAACACTTATAATGTATACAGAATGATTACATCAGCATGCAACACCCCGACTAACTGAATGACACATTTTTACACTCTAAGTACTTAATTCATATACTGGAGTAATGATGGAGAACATGACCCAACTAGACAGTATAATTATACACGATTACACACTACAAGAACAATAATATACAAACTTTGACATTCCAGAAAATTTACTTTCATAGTAGTAGAACACAATATATATAAGCAAAGTAATTGTAATACTGTACGTACCACCACCACCCATGTATCAACATTGTCAACACAGCCCCTGAAGCTGATAAAGCTAAAGAACTACAATACCTTCATGCTTCTCAAAATAAACAAACAAGTTTTTCGAAAAGCTACCATTATTGGAAGCTTGTACAGGAATTTATCCGATAGCTCACTACATAGCTAAATAGTTACTTAGACTAAATGCCCACCTAAACCTCTCACAAGATCATTTACAAACCATTTTGTATTTTCTTAGCAGCCACAAATTGCGATACTTCCCTAACTCCTTATTTTCTCTGTCCTAACCTTGTAAACCTTGGCCACATTTGAGTTCTCAAGCATCAGTATGTAGCTAGCTAACCGTGGGTGAGGTCCATTCATGTTCAGGTTTTGTACATATTTTAACCATTCAGAAATTCTGTATTTAGGACTGTAGATAGAGATCCTTCTGCTTCATTCGCCCCATTTCTTTCAATAAAGCTACGTGCCTATCATGAAGTCTACAACCTTTTAGGCCATCCAGCTATTCATTAGCTAATTGTGCCAGTTCAACACCACTATCTGTTATACTTTTCCTTGGTTGAGTGCTTGTCTTTATTACATCGTAAGAATGCTGGATAGTCCAAAGAGAAAGAAGGATCAACGGTCTCTTAACTTGTGTTTCTGTAAAAATGCAGGATTATTTGGATGCTATTGGTTGATAATTTATGTGATCTACTCTTTGATAATAGGTGGGGGTTGATGGTTGATTAGTGCCACTAATTGTTCATTTATGTTGCTGTCAAAGGTTACAGTATTTAGCTCAATTTGGCCACTAAAATAACACACAAAAAAACTGGCGAAGAAAGACCTTTTGCCACATGCACAATTAAAATTATCATTGCATTTTATGGACAGTAACTGAATATCGGTGTTATTTAACACAGTCATTTATTACTGGGTAATACATCATTAAAATTTTGATAGTTTTGGTTATTGTAATACGGATTGAAGTGCAGAGTGTAGTATCATATGGTGTAACTCAGTATGTTGTAAGAATGAGTTTAGGACCTTAAAAATATTAAATTGTGATGTATGGCATATGGTACACTGTATTCTATGCATGTTATTCAATACTATACCATTCCAGTTCTTGTCTATTGTATGCATTCTGTGTTCTCTGCACTTTTAGTGGACTGAAGTCTCTAAATACTGTGCATATTGACAGACCATGTTTAGTCATAATTTCTATGATTTGTGTGTACTCTGAATTTGGCTTCTAATCTTGTATGGATGGTACAGTGTGTATAGAAACATAGAAGCTTTTAAGTTACTTACCACAGGCCAAAAGACCATGATAACTTACAGGTGTAGTATGGTACAGTTGCAGATATACTGTCACATAATGCCCTTTTTCTCCAATGCTTCAGTAATATCAGTTTACGTACCTTTTATTGGAAACAGTGAACTTAACATTTGCTAAATCAGCATATTCCTAATTGGCAATAATGTTAATTTCTAGGAGAATTAAATTCCCTGTATAAATTACAATACTTCAATAGATAAATTAATTAGGAAAGGTATTGATTAATGTGTATAGATGGTGCTATATCGACAGTAGTTAGCTGTTCCACACAATATCAACATTAGTGCTGAAATGAACAGCAATTTTTACTATTCGAATAGTTGTGAACAAAACAACCGATTATTCGATTATTGTTTAAGCATAAATAAAATACAGATATCTTTGTTGGGCAGTAAGGTAAAGCCTGAGAGCTATTTCTTTCTCTTCTAAAATGAAGTTTTTTAGTATGAATAGACCACTTTTAGTTCACAGTGTCAATCTTTTAGGTTAATTTTATTCATCTGATCACAGCTTACTACAGTGCTAATGAATATTCGAATGGCATGTTAACAAATTGGATAATGTCATGCCGACCAAATAGTCAAACATCCGAATAATTGTTTCAACACAAACTGATAACATTTGTATCAGTACCAATCTGACAAATGGTTGATGGTTTGGTATACAGAACTTCTAAAGTATCCATGGGTTTCTTTGTAAACCTAAGGTGGCCACAGCACACTAAAATTAATGTATTTTGCAATGGTAATACAGTATGACCACTATGTGTTGTTACACATTAAAATTTTATTAAGAAGTTACAAATCATATAGGTTTATACTGCAGTCCACTTTACCCACTTTAACTAGGTATACTGTATTGCAACGGCTTCTGTATTGCAACGGCTTCTGTACTTTTCTCAACATTCACAGAGAAACATGAAGAGTAGGCATGTAAGTGGTTATGACTTATATGGTTCTAACAAGCTTACGTTAAATGTATGAAGCCATTTTTGGAAATCCAATAGATTTTATGGCTAACTGAGGTACCATGAATATCAGAATTTGAATCTTTTCTTTATGAAAGAAAAGTCCCCTTTTTGAGTAGATTAGAGACCTGTTAGTTATGAACTTTGCAAAGAGCACTGCTCTCCACATGTTTCACTGTGCATGTTTAACTGCACACCAGTTACAAGTTCCTATAGACCTCTACAAAGACAATACAGTTTTGCTCAGCAAACATAGAGCCTCCCTAGGGTAAAATTTCATCACAACCAATTGGTCTCAAAATGTCTGTTACAAAATTTAATACAATGCATAAACTATCCTACTGTATCATTCTATCACTTACAGACCAACACATACCAGTGTGTGGTGGCCACAGATGGACAATCAAAGTCTTATGTCATATACTTGTATGCTGATGATATGATACAATGGACTACTGGAGATAATGATGGTGGAGTTAGTGGATTAGGAGGAATTCCTGCACAAGTTGGTATTAACAAGGGAGATGGGTTGGAAGCTGTCTTGGTAAATGGATCACGTACAAACGCTATCCTTAATATCATAAGTGATAGTAATGTTGGTACAACAGGAATGTTTATATTTGATATCAGTGAGGGGACTGCTCCAGTGGGTATGTATACAATGTGTTGTTGATGTGTATGGTATATACATATACATTAATTTTATGTAAGCCAGGCAAAAATCTGCCAAACCTTCAAGTTTAGAAATTATTTTTATTTTACTTCTCTGAGGTATGTGTAACATACAGGTGTACACGTAAACTTGAAACAGTGTATTTCTATGTTAATCATTTAGGGGTGACACATATGCACAGTAACACTAGCACACTGTATTATCAATGAACTTGGATAGATTACTTTTAGTCTGTGAGTCTGTTGAAACACTAGATGTGTTTATACAGCTCTTTAAGGCACTAGAAAAACAACAGACTAGTGAGGTTTTGAATGTACAATATGTGTATATCATTTACAAGATTTGGTTAATAACAAAACAGGCTATAGTTATTTGGTAAAACCATTCATATTCATAAAAAACAATTTAAAACTTTCATCCACTACTGGGATATAATGTCAATATTGTATAATATACAGTAAAGGTGACCGCACGAAAACTCTCAGGAGATTATACAGGTACCATCATGGTCATATATGGCATGGATACATAGCTACAAGTTTGCAATGTTTGGTGGTAGTTTCATAAGCATAGTTGCTGTGTCCTTGTGTATACAAGTGAGACACTCTAATAGAGCGTAGCAGTCAAATGCTGCAATAGACTAATCACATTTTATCTGTCTTTAAAATTGTGAGTAGCTACAGTAAATAAAATGTCAATTTTTATTATACTGAATGCATTTCCCTAAGACCTCCTATTTCCATGTGTATTCTATGCTTACCATCCAGTGTGTAAATTCCATAGTTGAGACCTGCTCCATAGCCCCTCATTTATTAAAGGGTTATGCCAATTTAGCAAAGATTTTCACACACCCAGTTACATGTAATCATTAACTCCAATTTCTACACTCTTCTAGCATGTACGAATAATGGAAGGGAATACAGAATCGGTGAACAACTTCAACCAAATTGTTCCACAAGATGTACATGTATGCCTGGAGGAGTATTATCATGTGAGACAGTACCTTGTTCTTATGATGGACCAACCTGTCTGGCTACTGGTGATCCTCATTATAAAACATTTGATGGGTACTGGCATCACTTCCAAGGAATTTGTGAATATGTTCTCACTAAACCATGTGATAGTGATGATTTTATCATTTCAGCAAGCAATATTGGACATGATGGTAGTCCTGTATCTTGTGTGAGTCTAGTAAGAATTAGAATTCCAAGTGAAAATCTTGAAATTGTATTAGAAAGAGGTAGCTTCGGAAATATCACAGTAAATGGTACTATGCAAGCTAACTTGGGAGATGGTGTAGTATACAGATCAGATAGTGTAGATGTAGCTCGTACTGGTGGATATCCTAATATTTTCCTGAAGACACGAGGTGTCCGACTGTTTTATGATGGAGTATATCGTGTAGAGATCACTATATCAACCACACTACAAGGACAAGTGTGTGGACTATGTGGTACTTACAATGACAATACTACTGATGATCTTCAGACACCAGCTGGAGTAGTGGTAACTTCAGTAGATGTGTTTGGCGATAGTTGGTTAGTACCAGATCCTACTACCATTGGTTGTGAGGGTGGAGGAATGAAGAAAAGGAATGCACCCAGTGTAACAGAGTGTTCTATGAATACTAACATTACAACTGAAGCCCAAACTAGATGTAGTGTTTTATTACAAGATCCTTTCACTTCCTGTCATGATGTAGTTAATGTTACACAGTTCATAGCCAATTGTGAATTTGACTATTGTTGTTGTAATGAGACAGAACGTGAGGATTGTTACTGTGATGCATTATCCAGTTATGCTAGTGTTTGTGCTGATGTTGGAGCTCAACCATCAAACTGGAGGAGCACATACTGTCGTAAGTGAAAAGCTAAGCCTTAACTTGCAAAGTTAGCTGTAGTTCAATTTGGGATTTGTTGTTAGATACATTTTTTAGGCATAAGAAAATTAAATAATATTAAGATAGCATGCAGAGGAGGTTGGAAGCACTTCAAGTCCTGCTAAAAATAATATTAATTGCATATTTCAGCTTGAAATTTAGTTGCAATGCTAATGGTGGGGCTTAATGGGGCTCATCACATGTTTAGATTATGTGCTTTATACAAACATTAAGCAAGAGGCAGCCAAACAAGCAATCTGTATTATTGTTAGATCACATGATCTCACGTGATGCCTCTCATAATATTAATGTAATGTAGTTCATCTTGTAATATCCCTTGGATTTTGAGGTGAATATTATATAAATATGAGTTTACCAAATTTACTTTGTTTACCGAGTTTGCTGAGTTTACTTTGTTGTTTCTAACTATGAGTTTACCAACGTGATAACAGACACCATTTAAACCGAAATCTCGACAGTCATTCTCCAAGGATACTGAATATACCTTGGGTCTGTAACCATTTAATCAGGTAGAGTCGACACTGCTGAACCATATTATTCAAAAATTACAATTTGCAGTTGTTTATTGGATCATCACTAGAATTAGTTTGTTTTCTGCCCATCCTTTGAAAGTTTCCAATTTTAAAAGCAAAAAAAAAGATTGTGTGTTTGCTTTTATTGCAGTTAGAGTAGTGCATGTTTGCAAGGAAGGGGAAGGAGGTTGTTGTGATGATTTCATCATACCTGTCTTGGGAATATTCTGTAGCTGTAGTTCTAGTGATTTTATGGTACACAAATTTGGCATGGATGTGGCTTTCCAATCGGTTATGGAATTACACAATAAAAGTTGTGCTGTTTAATCACTCAGTCTCTCAAATATGGAATGTGGTCTCCACTCAGTTACTATAATTACTAAATTATTTACAACTGTGTACTGTATGTTACTTTCATTCTCCACAGCACTTTCGTGTCCTACTGGGATGATATATCAACAATGTGGTCCATTGTGTCCTCAGACATGTGATAATCTTGATCAACCTTGTGAAGGAGGATGTGCTGAAGGGTGTTTCTGTGCTGTAGGACAAGCATTAGTTGATGGAGAATGTGTTGATGAGTCACTTTGTACAGGTGTGTACGTGAACTGTATAACAATACTTGTACATACTTTATAGTATATATAAGTTGCATGCAAAGACAAGCATGCTAAAAGTGGAACTACGTAGGCTGAGTAAAACTATGCACATTTCTAGATTCTAATTTCTTCTCTGTTATCTGTATAGTAAAGTAGGAGCGTTCAATCAAAGTTTCGTCCTAGAGGTTACAGTAAATATAATGATAGACAGTTCAGAAATCAATAATGGAGTTTAGTTTAATCATCTAGGAATGCAATTAACATTAATAGCATATTGTGCAACCACTGGATTCCATGAAATGAGTTGAAGCCATTGGAAAAGGATGGTAACCAGAAATAAAACTTTCAGTACTATATCATACAAGGGTGTATGTACATAATTTATGTTCCAATTTTCTGTTCATAGAGTTTTTCCCTTTTGTTTTGTGGTTGTCTTCTGTTAATAGGATCCATGCAAAGCAGCCACGCTGTATAAAAGGGTGTTGACTTCAAAAGGCTTGGTTAAAAAGTTATGAAATCAAAAGTGGCAGATATGAAATGGCTTCAGTGATGTTAATCATAATAATCTTAATAATGCGCTAAGCCATAATGATTGTTAAAATGAAGACACACGGTAGTGTGTCGTGCGGCCCAAGAAGCTGGCGCGTAACACCCGTGAGTATATTGACAGGAAGAAATAAAACGCAATTTTCGCACCTCCGTAGCTCTGTGCTCCCTTGATGAAACAAGACGATTGTTGCTGTGGACATGCCCTCCAACTTCAGCACTCCACATTCCAAATTTGAGCGAAATCGCTTAACGCGTTCCCGAGATATGCGACTTCAACAATTGGCTCAGTTTCGTGGGGTTTATTTTTCTTATTTTTCTTCCTCTTGTCGTACACTTACAAAAACTGCTATAAAACTCGAACGCCACGTCCGATTGCCTTGCAATTTGGCACACAGAAGGGGGGTATAAAGGCGCATCTCGGAACCAACTTTGGCTGGAATACGATAAACAGACAAAGAGTTATGAGCGATTGTTCACGAACAATGACACCAATATGTTGTCACGCCTACAGGGTAAAACCGCGTATGGAAGAAGCTGAAACTCGGTGGGTGAATAGGTTAACTATTGAACCTCAAACCTTTTGTGGTTTGAAAGAAATCGAGCTAAACAAACAGGAAGATACAACGAAAAAACCAACAGTGTGTAACAATTACGCAATCGAGATTAGCGAATAAAAAAACTACTGCTTGCCAAGCCTACCAGATAAACCGCTTGGGGTAATGCTTTGAAAATCGTTGTACAGATGGAGTAATCATCTTAGAAAGGCTCATCAATGGTGTAGAAGAATCAGACTTAAAGCCACGGAGTTATAACACGAAATCCAACTTGGTGCAGCAAGTGCGAGATCGAGATACTCTAATAGAGCAGTCATCCTAATAGAGCAGTCACCCTGAAGAGAATTCAAGAGATCAGCTAGAAACAAGAAACCTGTATAGAGATCAGCTACACACAAGTCACCCTGTAGAGAGATCAGCTAGAAGACGTTACCTTGTAGGGAGTTCATGCAACTATGGAAAGAGATAGTTCAGCTAGAAGAAATCACCTTGTAGAGTTCAGCTACAAAGCAACCACCATGTAGAGAGTTCAGCTACAAACAAATCGCGCTGCAGAGAGATCAATAGAAGAAGTTACCTTGCAGAGAGTTCAGCTACAAAGAAACCATCATGTAGAGAGTTCAGCTACAAACAAATCTCCCTGTAGAGAGATTAGCTAGAAGAAGTTACCTTGTAGAGAGTTCAGCTACAAAGAAACCATCATGTAGAGAGTTCAGCTACAAACAAATCTCCCTGTAGAGAGATCAGCTAGAAGAAGTTACCTTGTAGAGAGTTCAGCTTCAAACAAATCACCCTGTAGAAAGATCAGTTAGAAGAAGTCACCTTGTAGAGAGTTCAGTTACAAAGAAACCACCATGTAGAGAGCTCAGCTACAAACTAGTGACCTTGCATGTAGAGACATCAGCTAGAAGAAGTTACCTTGTAGAGAGTTCAGCTACAAAGAAACCATTCTTTAAAGAGCTCGGCTGCAAACAAATCACCTGTACAGAATTCAGCTACAAACAAATCACCCTGTAGAAAGATCAGCTAGAAAAAGTTACCTTGTAGAGAGTTCAGTTACAAAGAAACCACCATGTAGAGAATTCAGCTACAAACTAGTGATCCTGTAAAGACATCAGCTAGAAAAAGTTACCTTGTAGAGAGTTCAGCTACAAAGAAACCATTATTTAAAGAGCTCAGCTGCAAACAAATCATCTATACAGAATTCAGCTACAAACAAATCACCATGTAGAGAGATCAGCTAGAAGAAGTTACCTTGTAGATAGTTCAGCTACAAACAAATCACCCTGTAGAGAGATCAGCTAGAAGAAGTTAACTTGTAGAGAGTTCAGCTACAAAGAAACCATCATTTAGAGAGTTCAGCTTCAAACAAATCACCTGTAGAGAGTTCAGCTACAAACAAATCTCCCTGTAGAGCGATCAGCTAGAAGAAGTTACCTTGTAGAGAGTTCAGCTACAAACAAATCACCCTATAGAAATATCAGCTAAAAGAAGTCACCTTGTAGTAAGTTCAGTTACATAGAAACGACCATGTAGAGAGTTCAGCTACAAACTAGTGACCTTGTAGAGACATCAGCTAGAAAAGTTACCTTGTAGAGAGTTCAGCTACAAACTAGTGACCTTGTAGAGACATCAGCTAGAAAAGAGAGTTCAGCTACAAAGAAACCATTCTGTAAAGAGCTCAGCTGCAAACAAATCACCTGTACAGAATTCAGCTACAAACAAATCACCCTGTAGAGAGGTCAGCTAGAAGAAATTACCTTGTAGATAGTTCAGCTACAAACAAATCACCCTGTAGAAAGATCAGTTAGAAGAAGTTACCTTGTAGAGAGTTCAGCTACAAAGAAACCATTTTGTAAAGAGCTCAGCTGCAAACAAATCACCTGTACAGAAGTCAGCTACGAACAAATCACCCTGTAGAGAGATCAATAAAAGAAGTTACCTTGCAGAGAGTTCAGCTACAAACAGATCTCTCTGTAGAGAGATCAGCTAGAAGAAATTACCTTGTAGAGAGTTCAGCTACAAAGAAACCACCATGTAGAGAGTTCAGCTGTAAAGAAACCATTTTGTAAAGAGCTCAGCTGCAAACAAATCACATGTACAGAATTCAGCTACAAACAAATCACCCTGTAGAGAGGTCAGCTAGAAGAAATTACCTTGTAGATAGTTCAGCTACAAACAAATCACCCTGTAGAAAGATCAGTTAGAAGAAGTTACCTTGTAGAGAGTTCAGCTACAAAGAAACCATTTTGTAAAGAGCTCAGCTGCAAACAAATCACCTGTACAGAAGTCAGCTACGAACAAATCACCCTGTAGAGAGATCAATAAAAGAAGTTACCTTGCAGAGAGTTCAGCTATAAACAGATCTCTCTGTAGAGAGATCAGCTAGAAGAAATTACCTTGTAGAGAGTTCAGCTACAAAGAAACCACCATGTAGAGAGTTCAGCTGTAAAGAAACCATTTTGTAAAGAGCTCAGCTGCAAACAAATCACATGTACAGAAGTCAGCTATGAACAAATCACCCTGTACAGAGATCAGCTAGAAGAAGTCACCTTGTAGAGAGTTCAGCTACAAAGAAACCACCATGTAGAGAGTTCAGCTGCAAAGAAATCACCCTGTAGAAAATTCAGCTACAAACAAATTGCCCTGTAGAAAGATCAGTTAGAAGAAGTTACCTTTTAGAGAATTCAGCTACAAAGAACCATTCTGTAAAGAGCTCAGCTACAAACAAATCACCTGTACAGAATTCAGCTACAAACAAACCACCCTGTAGAGAGATCAGCTAGAAGAAGTTACCTTGTAGATCGTTCAGCTACAAACAAATCACCCTATAGAGAGATCAGCTAGAAGAAGTTACCTTGTAGAGAGTTCAGCTACAAAGAAACCACCATGTAGAGAGTTCAGCTGTAAAGAAATCACCCTGTATAAAATTCTGCCACAAACAATTTGCCCGGTAGAAAGATCAGTTAGAAGAAGTTACCTTGTAGAGAGTTCAGCTACAAAGAAACCATTCTGTAAAGAGCTCTGCTGCAAATAAATCGCCTGTACAGAATTCAGCTACAAACAAATCACCCTGTAGAGAGATCAGCTAGAAGAAGTTACCTTGTAGATCGTTCAGCTACAAACAATTCACCCTGTAGAGAGAGCATCTAGAAGAAGTCACCTTGTAGAGTGTTCAGTTACAAAGAAACCACCATGGAGATTTCTGTGATCAATACATGTGTTATATATATATAATTTGTACATTTACTGATGAAATATTTAAAGTACATCTACTTCATCTTTTCTTCTTCCTGTGGTAATGAAAAAAAGATAGGTTAAAAAAGTCCCAAAGCCGGCCATTGGGGTATACAAATACAAAAAGAAATGAAATCTAATCCAAAACAGCCAAGCTGTAAAAAAAGTGTGCGGCCCTCAAAGAAGCTATGGTGAAAAAAGATGTGAAATCCAAGGTGGCGGCCAAGAAATGGCTGTGATGGTAGGTTAATGGTAAAAATTTTAATAACGACATTTCAGGTGAATTTTGTGCTTTAGATAATATATTACAGTTGCATATTACTTAGAATAAAGAGTAACGTAATAATATTACATATCTAATCCAAAACAGCCAAGCTGTATAAAAAAGTGTGCGCCCCTCAAAAAGGCTATGGTGAAAAAAGATGTGAAATCCAAGGTGGCGGCCAAGAAATGGCTGTGATGGTAGGTTAATGGTAAAAAATTTAATAATGACAATTCAGGTAAATTTGTGAAGCGGCACAAAATTCACCTGAATTGTCATTATTAAAATTTTTACCAGTAACCTACCATCACAGCCATTTCTTGGCCGCCACCTTGGATTTCATATCTTCTTTCACCATAGCCTTTTTGAGTGCCGCACATTTTTTTTACAGCTTGGCTGTTTTGGATTAGATTTATTATTATTAGCATCATTGCAATTGTTTCATGGCCACCTTTGATTTCACTACTTTTTTCCCCTAGGCTATTGAAGGCCGTAACCTTCTTATACAGCATGGCTGTTTTTTGCATGAATTTCTGCTTCCTTTTGTATTTTAAATTCTATCTCCAAAGCCAACCGCAAACTGATTTTGAGGCTTATTTTATACAAATCATTGTTCTTATCTACAGATACAATGACAATGACATAAAACAAACTAGCGCTCTACCAATACAAAATAATACCGATCCAATACTAAAACCAAAGGATCTAGCTATACAATATCTAAATAACCAGCTAATACTCTATAATTTTGCACTTTCTTGGTCATGGCTACTGCTATGAAGTTACATTATAGTGCCTATATTTATTTGCAATAGTGTTTGTATAATAGTTAGACATCAAAACACAGGGTTCTACAGGATTTAGAAACCTGAAAGGCCCTGTGTTGTGGTGAAACGAGGGCACTACTATAGGGCCTGAGGGTTTCTAAATTCCATAGAACCCTGTGTTTTGATGTCTAGCTAATTTAGACCACAGCTCATTGTTGTACCTTCACTGCTGCTTGTTGTACCTTAACAGCTACTTGTGACACAAGAAATGTAGCACTGACAAGCTCAATACACTTCCTGCAACTTGTAACACATGTTACGGCACCTTGCTATCCAGGTTAAATGCCCATGCATTGCCGTACATAATTGCCGTGTTTAGTATAACCCCAGAGACAGAGATCTACTGAGACATGAACAAGGAATCTACAGGATTATATACCTGTAAGTAGCCAATAAAATTCAAGTATTTCACTTTGCTGTGGTCTAAAACAAAGTAAATTTCTTCTAAGTTAGGAATGCATGATTGTATTATTGTCTATTATGATTTGTATTTTGTTGGTACAGCTCTATTAGAGTATCTCGATTTTTCGGGCAAAATGTAATAGGTTACAGTAAATCATGCCCCTTTTATGCTAGAATACAATTTCCATCCTGTTGTCACAAGTTTTGGTTGCATAGCACTTATTAAGATGATTATCTAATCCAAAACAGCCAAGCTGTAAAAAAAGTGTGCGGCCCTCAGAAAGGCTATGGTGAAAAAAGATGTGAAATCCAAGGTGGCGGCCAAGAAATGGCTGTGATGGTAGGTTAGTGGTAAAAATTTTAATAATGACAATTCAGGTGAATTTTTGTGCCGCTTCACAAAAATTCACCTGAATTGTCGTTATTAAAATTTTTACCACTAACCTACCATCACAGCCATTTCTTGGCCGCCACCTTGGATTTCACATCTTTTTTCACCATAGCCTTTCTGAGGGCCGCACACTTTTTTTACAGCTTGGCTGTTTTGGATTAGATTTCATTTCTTTTTGTATTTGTATACCCCAAAGCTGGCCTATGGCCAGCTTTGGGACTTTTTTAACCTATGTTTTTTTCTTTACTACAGGAAGAAGAAAAGATGAAGTAGATGTACTTTAAATATTTTATCAGTAAATGTACAAATTATATATACTGTATAATACATATGTGACCAGATTTGCGAAAAGGGGTCCAATTTGCCAACTTTGACAATTGATAACTTCAGATTGGAAAGAGCTATTGCCTTGATATTTGGGCAGTGGTGAGCACCACTATAGCTGAATACATGGTGAAATGTTCAGGTTAATATGTTACTTGAACACTGAGTTATGGTCTCCAACATTTACGGAATTGGATGCGTGTGGAAGACCCCTTTTCGCAAATCCGGTCACATATATTGATTACAGAAATCTCCATGGTGGTTTCTTTGTAACTGAACACTCTACAAGGTGACTTCTTCTAATTGCTCTCTCTACAGGGTGAATTGTTTGTAGCTGAACGATCTACAAGGTAACTTCTTCTAGCTGATCTCTCTACAGGGTGATGTGTTTGTAGCTGAATTTTGTATAGGTGATTTGTTTGCAGCTGAGCTCTTTACAGAATGGTTTCTTTGTAGCTGAACTCTCTAAAAGGTAACTTCTTCTAACTGATCTTTCTACAGGGCAATTTGTTTCTGGCAGAATTTTCTACAGGGTGATTTCTTTGCAGCTGAACTCTCTACATGGTGGTTTCTTTGTAGCTGAACTCTCTACAAGGTAATTTCTTCTAGCTGATCTCTCTCCAGGGAGATTTGTTTGTAGCTGAACTATCTACAAGGTAACTTCTTATAGCTGATCTCTACAGGGTGATTTGTTCGTAGTTGAATTCTGTACAGGTGATTTGTTTGCAGCTGAGCTCTTTACAAAATGGTTTCTTTGTAGCTGAACTTTCTCCAAGGTAACTTCTTCTAACTGATTTTTCTACAGGGTGATTTGTTTGTAGCTGAACTATCTACAAGGTAATTTCTTCTAGCTGATCTCTCTACAGGGCGATTTGTTTGTAGCTGAATTCTGTACAAGTGATTTGTTTGCAGCTGAGCTCTTTACAGAATAGTTTCTTTGTAGCTGAACTCTCTACAGGGTGATTTGTTTGTAGCTGAAATCCCTACAAGGTAACTTCTTCTAGCTGATCTCTCTACAGGGTGATTTGTTTGTAGCTGAACTCTCTACAGGTGATTTGTTTGTAGCTGAACTCTACAAGGCGATACTTCTAGGTGATCTCTCTACAGGATTCCTTGTTTCTAACTGAACTCTCAACAGGGTGATCTGTTCATAGCTGAACTTTCTACTGGGTGATTTGTTTGCAGCTGAACTCTCTAAATGGTGGTTTCTTTGTAGCTGAACTCTCTACAATGTGACTTCTTCTAGCTGAACTCTCTACAAGGTGACTTGTTTCTAGCTGATCTCTCTACAGGGTGACTTGTTTCTAGCTGAACTCTCTACAGGTGATTTGTTTGTAGCTGAACTCTCTACATGGTGGTTTCGTTGTAGCTGAACTCTCTACAAGGTAACTTCTTCTAGCTGATCTTTTTCACTGCATATTTGTTTGTAGCTGAGTTCTCTACAGGGTGATTTGTTTGCAGCTGAACTCTCTACATGGGAGTTTCATTGTAGCTGAACTCTCTACAATGTGACTTCTTCTAGCTGAACTCTCTACAGGGTGATTTGTTTCTAGCTGAACTCTCTACAGGTGATTTGTTTGCAGCTGAACTCTCTACATGGTGGTTTCTTTGTAGCTGAACTCTCTACAAGGTAACTTCTTCTAGCCGATCTTTCTACAAGGTGATTGAGTTTTTTGCAGCTGAACTCTTTACATGGTGGTTGCTTTGTAGCTGAACTCTCTAAACGGTGACTTCTTCTAGCTGAACTCTCTACAGGATGATTTGTTTGCAGCTGGATTCTCTACGTGGTAGTTTCTTTGTAGCTGAACTCTCTACAATGTGACTTCTTCTAGCTGAACTCTCTACAGGGTGACTTGTTTTTAGCTGATCTCTCTACAGGGTGACTTGTTTCTAGCTGAACTCTCTACAGGTGATTTGTTTGCAGCTGAACTCTCTACAAGGTAACTTCTTCTAGCTGATCTTTCTACAGGGTGATTTGTTTGTAGCTGAATTCTCTACAGGGTGATTTATTTGCAGCTTAACTCTCTACAAGGTGACTTCTTCTAGCTGAACTCTCTACAGAGTGATTGATTTTTTTTGCAGCTGAACTCTCTACATGGTGGTTTCTTTGTAACTTAACTCTCTACAGGGTGATTTGTTTGTAGCTGAACTCTCTACAGGGTGATCTGTTCATAGCTGAACTCCCTATAAGGTAACTTCTTCTAGCTAATCTTTCTACAGGGCGATTTGTTTGTAGTTGAGTTCTCTACAGGGTGATTTGTTTGCAGCTGAACTCTACATGGTAGCTTCTTTGTAACTCTACAATGTTACTTCTTCTAGCTGAACTCTCTACAAGGTGACTTGTTTCTAGCTGATCTCTCTACAGGGTGACTTGTTTCTAGCTGAACTCTCTACAGGTGATTTGTTTGCAGCTGAACTCTCTACATGATTGTTTCTTTGTAGCTGAACTCTCTACAAGGTAATTTCTTCTAGCTGATCTCTCTACAAGCCGATTTGTTTGTAGCTGAACTCTCTACATGATGGTTTCTTTGTAGCTGAACTCTCTACAAGGTGATTTCTTCTATAGCTGATCTTTCTACAGGGTGATTTGTTTGTAGTTAAACTCTCTACACGATAGATTCTTTGTAGCTGAACTCTCTACAAGGTGATTTCTTCTATAGCTGATCTTTCTACAGGGTGATTTGTTTGTACCTGAACTATCTACATGATGGTTTCTTTGTAGCTGAACTCTCTACAAGGTAACTTCTTCTAGCTGATCTCTCTGCAGGACAATTTGTTTGTACCTGAACTCTCACATGATTGTTTCTTTGAAGCTGAACTCTCTACGAGGTGATTTCTTCTAGCTTATCTTTCTACAGGGTGATTTGTTTGTAGCAGAACTCTCTACAAGGAAACTTCTTCTAGCTGATCTCTCTACAGGGAGATTTGTTTGTAGCTGAACTCTCTATACATGATTTGTTTGCGGCTGAATTCTCTACATGATGGTTTCTTTGTAGCTGAACTCTCTACAAGGTAACTTCTTCTAGCTGATCTCTTTACAGGGTGAATTGTTTGTAGCAGAACGATCTACAAGGTAACTTCTTCTTACTTATCTCTCTACAGGGTGATTTGTTTGTAGCTGAACTTTTTACAAGGAAACCTCTTTTAACTGAGCTCTGTACAGGGTGAATTGTTTGTAGCTGAACTATCTACAAGGTAACTTCTTCTAGCTGATCTCTCCACAGGATGATTTGTTTGTAGCTGAACTATCTACAAGGTAACTTCTTCTAGCTGATCTCTCTACAGGGTGATTTGTTTGTAGCTGAATTCTGAGCTCTTTACAGAATGGTTTCTTTGTAGCTGAACTCTCTACAAGGTAACTTCTTCTAGCTGATGTATCTACAGGGTCACTAGTTTGTAGCTGAATTCTCTACATGGTGGTTTCTTTGTAACTGAAGTATCTACAAGGTGACATCTTCTAGCTGATCTTTCAACAGGGTGATTTGTTTGTATCTGAACTCTCTACAAGAAATCTTCTTCTAACTGATGTTTTAACAGGGTGAATTGTTTGTAGCTGAAGAGAAAGAATAAACGTCTTAATGATTAAGACAAAATATACATTACAAGCATACAGGGGCCTAGACACAGGGGTACCATGTGCTGATGGATCAGTACAGGAGCCCTGGCAAGACTTACATTAACTAAAGGTAAATTAAATTACAATACACAAAAAAAACAAAAAAAAACTATATCTACATATATGTAATACTTAAAGTTTACCTAAGGTGGTCTAAAAGATCCCAGCCCGGGGAGGCTCTAGAATTAAAAATTCTGTAAGAACAGGACACAGCAATGCGAGCTGCCTGCTCAAACAAGGATCTTATGGTTTTCTTTGGCACTTCACAAGCAGTAGCCATTTGAGCAATTGTTTCTGGCAAAAAGTGGCCTAAACAACCAATTTCAATTGGAACAAGATTGACAGTTAACCCAGAAAGCTGGAGGTCATATTGCAAGGAGCTATATCGATCTTCCTTTCTAGCTCTAGCAGCAAGAAGATGTTGCTGGGTATTAGTTGGTACTGTCAATTCGAACAAACAAATGGAATCATTAGAAACCAATACCAAGTCAGGCCTGCTGAGGGTGGAGGAAAGATTGGTTGGGATGGTACTAGGGGGGCTGGAACTAGCTAGATAACCAGGAAGGTCAGCGTAAAGTTTGAATGTTTCAGGTAAATGCTGTTGGAGCCCATGAACAAGGACCTGTAAAACTGAATCATGTCTCCAGGTATACCTGCCTTGATCTAGAGCAGCAGGACAGCCAGTCAAAATATGGTTTGTTGTGGGTTGAGGAGCTTGACAAAGAGCACATCTAGGGTCAGTAATGATGTTCCATCTGGCCAGGTTCATAGGGGTTGGTAGAGTGTCACAACCAGCACGTAGCAGGAAGGACAGCTGTTTTTCAGGGAGGCCATACATCAGTCTCTTCCACAGAGGGCAAGCTTGCTCCAGAGTTACAATATCTAAAAATTTATTTTGAACAGTTAATGGTTCCAGTTTTGACTTCCAATATTCAATGTGAGCAGAGCGTAAGTTGTGGCGAGCATGGTCTCTCTACAGGGTGATTTGTTTGTAGCTGATCTCTATACAGGTTACTTATTTCTAACTGATCTCTTGAATTCTGTTCAGGGTGACTGCTCTATTAGGATGACTGCTCTATTAGAGTATCTCGATCTCGCACTTGCTACACCAAGTTGGATTTCGTGTTATAACTCCGTGGCTTTAAGTCTGATTCTTCTACACCATTGAAGAGCCTTTCTAACATGATAACTCCATCTGTACAGCGATTTTGAAAGCATTACCCCAAGCGGTTTACCTGGTAGGCGTGGCAAGCATAATAATAATAATAATAATAAAATAAAAATATTAAAAATTAGCTAATCTCGATTGCGTAATTGTTACACACTGTTGATTTTTTCGCTGTATCTTCCTGGTTTTTAGCTCGATTTCTTTCAAACCACAAAAGGTTTGAGGTTCAATAGTTAACCTATTCACCCACCGATTTTCAGCTTCTTCCCATACGCGGTTTACCCTGTAGGCGTAACAACATATTGGTGTTATTTTTCGTGCATAATCGCTCATAACTCTTTGTCTGTTTATGGTATTCCAGCCAAAGTTGGTACCGAGATGCGCCTTTATACCCCCCTTCTGTGTGCCAAATTTCAAGGCAATCGGATAACGCGTTCGAGTTTTATAGCAGTTTTTGTAAGTGTGCGACAAGAAAAAGAAAAATAAGAAGAAAAAAAAAACGAAGAAACTCAGCCAATTTTTGAAGTCGTATAGCTCGGGAACGCGCGAAGCGATTTTGCTCAAATTTGGAATGTAGAGTGCTGCAGTTGGGGGGCATGTCCACAGCAAAAATCGTCTTGTTTCATCAAGGAAGCACAGAGCTACGGAGGTGCGAAAATTGCGTTTTCTTTCTTCCTGTCAATATACTCACGGGTGTTACGCGCCGGCTTCTTGGGCCGCACGACACACTACCGTGTGTCTTGATTATAGGATGACAGTTGGCATGAGTGGGTCTTACAACCTGTTTACACGAGCCCTCTAGTTTGAACTACAGCTTATCTTGAATCAGAGTGATTTCCAAGTTAGTGTAAACATGTACCATATCAAACCGAACCATGTCGAACCACTCTGAAATGGACTTACTAGGGATGTGGGTCTGGTCCTACTTACCCAGTATAAACAGTTGCGTCCCTTGCAGTTTAATTTGGTGACTTGTTTGTAGTTGAACTCTCTACAGAATGACTTATTTGTAACTGATTCAGAACTCTTTAAAGGTGATTAGTTTGTAACTGAACTCTCTCCAGGGTGACGTATTTGTAACTGAACTCACTACAGGATGACTTGTTTGTAGTTGAACCCTCTACAAGGTGACTTGTTTGTAACTGAACTCACTAAAGGGTGACTTGTTTGTAGTTGAACTTTCACCAGGCAACTTATTTGAAACTGAAGTCTCTAGAGGGTGATTTTTTTGTAACTGAACTCTCTCCAGGGTGACTTGTTTGTAACTGAACTCTCTCGAAGGTGACTTGTTTGTAGTTGATCTCTCACCAGGGTGACTTATTTATAACTGAACTCCCTACAAGGTGATTTATTTGCAGATGAAGTCTACAGGGTGGTTTATTTATTGCTGAATTCTCTTCAGGGTAACTTGTTTGTAGTTGTTAGCTGAACTCTCTACATGGTGACTTGATTGTAATTGAACGTTCTAATAGAAAGATTGAATATAAAGCTGAATGTTCTATTAGGGTGACTACACTATTAGAGTATACCTCGATTGCACACTTGTTGCACCTAGCTTACTTTCATAGTGTAACTCAGTGGTTGTTTATCTGATTCCTTACAAACTACTGAAAGCTTGTTCTAAAACAATTAATCTACATCTGTACCTAATCTAGTTTGCCTGGTAGGCGTGACAAGTAATACTTTTTTAGGCATCCCAGTATCCGAGATTTTTAAATTAAAAATTCTCCATATATTCCCCAATAGAACCCTGGCACAATATAACAACTTGTGTTTAACTTGGGATTGCTCCATCGTCCGAGCTCCAATGAGGATGAAAATCGCTGTGGGGTTTGTCCACAAGCTGATCATCATGTAAATCTTAGTTTTATCATGCACATTACACATACACATTACAAGTAAGTTTTGTGTTGTTTTGTAAGCCTTGTAATATATGTAGAATACTTTAAAAAAACGTACTGTCCAGTGGAAGGTAGTCACTGGTGCTTACTTTAAAGTGCGTAGTTACTTTTCCCGGGTTAGCGATTTTCAGCTCCAGAGCAATTTTCTGATGGTTGTGTCATCAGCTCAAAAGTATAAACCACTTCAAAGCCGGCATAACAATGCCATAATTGAAACCACAACTCCACCTTAGGTATTGCTACATCATTGTGGAACCTCCACTTTAGTTGTTTACCTTTATAAATATTGTTAACTTGATGTTTTTACTTACTTGAGGTAGCCACTTGCTTATGGGTATTCACCATTGTATTGAGAAATCTGCAGTAGGTGAATCATATTTGCTCACCACAAAGCATATAAAGATCCAATTAGATCTGAAATTACTCTCATTACATGTACAAACTTGCAGCTAGAAGCAACTGCAGTTTCAAGATAGTCCAGATTGCTAGATGGCTTCCTGATTCAATTGTGTCATTTTCCTTTTAAAATGTATGGAGAGCCCCGGAGAAAAAAAGGTACCATTTTTCAGTTTTTAAGCACTGTGCATGCCAAAGTAACTAATTCCAACCCAATAAACTATATATTTCTGAGATCAGCAATCAATACTCTATCTATTGAGTCCATAAAAAGTCCATTTTCCTAATTTTAAAAATCGGGCTGGAATGCCGACGTTTTTATTAACAAAACTCAATTGTGCGCTTTTATACATAGTTGGAATTTTTGTAATAACTCCATGACTGTTATTGCGATTTCTTTCAAACCACAAAGGTTTGCAATATGATAGTTACGCCATATACAGACCGATTTTCAAGTAATTCTATCAAGTGGTTCACCTTGCAGGTATGACAATAAATCACCTTTGGATTTTTGAAAAATTGCGCATAACTTCCTTGTTCTTTGTCTGATCTGTACCAAAATTGGGCTGTAATTGTCCAGTATTACGTTTCTACTGCCCTCCAAATTTTAAATAAATCAACCAAAGCACGAGCAAGTTATTACAATATTTCTACAGTGTGTGAGACAAAGAATAAGAAAAAAATGGAAGAAAAAGATTAAGAAGAAAAATACGAAGAAAATAAGACAAACTTTGTAGGCACGTAATCTCAGTGATGGATGGGTGGATTCATCTCAAATTTGGAACGGGAGGTGCCCTATCCTGAGGGAGTTTCCACAGCAAAAATGGTTAATTCCCATCCTGCCATTATCAAGGTATGGATGTGTGAAAATAGCATTTTCTTGGTTCCTGTAAAATACACACTTGTCCGTCGTGCACCAGCACTAGCTGTACTTGGCTGCATGACACACTATCGTGTGTCTTGATGTATATACAGTGCAGATGTATTTGCCAATACAACTCTGACTGTTCTATTAGAGTAGTTGACACAGTAAACATTACCAATGTAAGTGTTACCCATTGGCTCCCAGTTTGATATCCAAAATATACAGTCAATTGTGAAATATGTACGTGAATATCGATGCACTATTAATTGTGACTGGATCTGTGAAAAGGGGTCTTATAGCCTTCCAAATTTCCACGTTTGACGAGTCATAACACATCATGTGTTTAACCCATTGTCTTATAATTACCTCCAGGAATAGTGCTATGGTAAGAGTGTAAGGTTACCAAATTTTAGGCTGGTACCATACTGGCAAGTCAAGTTATGGATTGCCAAGTGGTTTTACTATAATAGTAGACTACAACAAGTTTGATACTGAAATTCGATTGGCTGAAAATATGATCTCTACTGAAATTTAATTGGCTGAAAATGTGGTTTCTAAATCCTGTAGTGCCACGTTCATGTCCTATTGAGACCACACTCTGAAGTGATGCAAAATTTGGAAATTACATGCCTGTAACATTTGTAGTGCATAGGCATTCAAATGAATAGTAACAGCTGTACCAAATTAGAGGGAAGTGTAAAGGGCTCGTTTGTAGTACATTTTTTTACAAGCAGCTTTCAAGGCACAGCAATAAGTTGTATTCCAGTTAGTTTACTTTGAAGCATACTACAGCAAGCACACACCTGTAACATTAGCAGTTTAAAAGGATAGTAACAGCCTCACTAAATTAGAGGGAGATGTAGAGGGCTGTTTCTACTTATTTACAATACATTTCTCATTTATAAACAGCTATCAACTCAAGGTACAATAACGAGTTGTAGTCTAAATAAGTTAGACGTCAAGAACCAATGGGTTCTACGGGATTTAGAATACCCTTAGGTACCTGAGTGCAGTGAGCGCTACAGGCCAGGACCTTCGAGGCTTCTAAATCCCATAGAACTCTGGTTCTTGACGTCTAACTATTATATAAGCATGTCAGTGTTTATAATACTGTATGATTCTAAGCACTATACCTCACTGTAGCCTGCACACACTTGAACATCACATATGCAGAAGGTCAACAAATCCAACCAAATTGTTCCTCTCATTGTACCTGTCACAATGGAGAGTTTGAATGTGATTCTGTGTTGTGTTCAATTGTTGGAGCTACTTGTGTAGCATCTGGTGATCCTCATTATCAAACATTTGATCTTCAGTTCTTTGACTTTCAAGGAGATTGTGAATATATCCTCACTACTCCATGTGATAGTGACGAGTTTATTGTCTCTGTACAAAATGGTGCACATAATGAGTTTGTGTCTTGTACTGATCAAGTTAACATCACAATTGCTAACACTGAAATAATACTGGGAAGAGGTGATGATGTTACAATTAATGGTGAGAATAGAACACAAACTAATGATGGTGTTATTAATACTACAAGTGAAGTACAAGTGTTAAGAGTTGGTGGGAACACTCATGTTATTCTTCTTGTTCAAAACATCAGGATATTCTGGGATGGGTTATATCGTGTGGAGGTCACTGTATCTACCACATGGCAGAATAGACTATGTGGACTATGTGGTAACTACAATGATGATGATACTGATGATTTCATGACTCCTGATACTACACTAGCTGCTAATGCTGATGAGTTTGGTACTAGTTGGATCACTGGTAACACATCTAATTGTGGCCTCCTCACTACACCACCATTTTGTCTGGGACAAATTAGAACTGATGCTATGAGTACTTGTGCTGCCTTAAGTGGACAATTTTTCTCATCATGCCATTTATCAGTAAATGTTCAATCATTTCAAAATAACTGCATATTTGACTATTGTTATTGTAATGCTGAAGATCGTGAGGAGTGTTTCTGTGAGAGTTTGGCCACATATGCCTCAGCCTGTAGCACTAATGGAATAGTTCTACCAAACTGGAGAGATCCATTTTGCTGTAAGTTAATGTAGACTAATTTGTAAGTGCCACTATTAATGGTGATTTGCAATAATGTAAATATGGTTATATGTACTTTGGTCAATTTAGTATAAGCATGTGTTACAGGAATTTCAACTTAAAGGTGCTGTACTCTTTCACACACTGATATGTTTTAAGTTATAAATAATATGGTTATCATACTGCTAGAGAGTAGGAACTTCAAGAAAATCAATTTGTACCACAACTGTATTGTAAACAAATACCTGTTGACTGCAAAATATTGTATTCACCATGAACTGGTAAATTACCAGCTTAAGTTTATCTAAAATGCTCATACCGTGTAATTATGCTCAGTGTTTATACCTAAGCCATTAATTTTTATATTATTATTAAATTTGCATGTTATGAATAATATGCCTGTAAAACCTGAAGAGAAGGTAGTTCACAGAGTCCGAGGAGAATCACCACACCCGCATTGCAGACTGCCAAAAAACCATCTCAGAGCAATGAGGAAGTTTAATACAGACTTCAGTTACATAGCCTTTACTTCTTATGTGCAAGCTACTTTTACCATTTAACTGTTTTTCTCACATAGGGGTTTTCAGAAAACAATAATTATCAGTAAACCAGATGTTCACTTTGGTTGACTGTGGGCATGCATCTGGTTAAAGTATACATTTTGCAGGTTTTAATTATGCTGCAGTCATTTCATGATTATCTGACTGCTCTATTAGAGTATATTGAGTGACTGTGTGTTTGTGTGTGAGTGCGTGCGTGCGTGTGTGCGTGCGTGCGTGCGTGCATGCGTGCGTGTGTGTGTGAGAGAGAGAGAGTTTTATCAGTGTCAGCTGATTGCAATTATTCTATAGATAGATGCTTACAACATACATAATAATGTCTGACAAAATGGGGCTGATAGCCCATCAAAATTTGACTATAATTTCAAACATTGAAATTTTATAACTTTTTCTGTGGACATGATAACTATTTAAATTTTTCATCACTTATGTAGAAATTTATGGAGATTTTACAGACTTGTTGATGGTTTTAAGCCATTCTCAATACCTTACATTACAAAAAAAATTCTTGAAATATTTTCAAAACTGTACTCTGTTCTTATTAGCAACCCACTAAACTTGAAAAATGCACACCCATAAGGGCGATTTTCTAAAATTCAGTCACAATTGTGTTTCAAGATGACAGCATGCATAGTAAGTGGAAAATGGACTGTTATGGAAGAATGCATAATGATGGATGAATTACTTTTAGTATGATTATTGAATGTGCAGTAAATCATGAAACAAAATTCATTGAAGCCATGCATGATGATTGATTGTCTTAATTGACTACATGATGGCCAAAAACATTAAGACATGTGTGATTGGATCTACAAAAACCGTTCTTATCGCCCAAGACAGGAAGTTTGATTTTTTCACACAAACACAAAGCTTAATGAATGCACTATCAAGTTTCACTGCCACAGTAGACCAGAGTAAAGTGATCTGCTTTTGCTGGCTGCTTTTTTAGAGCACAGTGGCGAGCCGTACGAGTGGTCTGGGTTCTTGATGAAGCCCTGGCCAACCTGGAGATGGCTGTGTGTGGCTGTACAGCTCCGTGGTGTTGGACAATGACCTGTGCTGTAAATTTCCTTTCATTTTAGCCAGTTCTGAGCACTGAATGCCCTATAACTTGGCCTGATTCATCCCAGCACGTTTCTTTTCAATTTTTGAACACCATCTTGCCCGCCTTCCAGGGCCCCCGCCTCCCACCCTTCTGGAGCTTGCCTGATACAGACAACCTCGGTTTAAAAACTATCTAAAATGGCGGGAAACTTAGCTGTTGACTACTTCTTTAGTGGATGATCAGGAAGGTAAGAAATTGTTGTGAAACGTGTGAAAATTCGGTATGCATAGCTACCACCATTGGCCAGCTACAACACACTGAATATTTAAAACCGACGTTTCTCGATACTTTTAAATGGGCGATAAGACCGGTTTTCCCAGAGACAGTCACATATTTCAATTAAGCTGTAAACAGCATTGGAGATAATGGATGTTTCTTGTAAATAATACTGTATCTCTGGTGCAGTATTGGTATCGGCCAATTTCCACCTAAAATGTATTAGGGCCAGATCAGCTAGTAAAAAGTGGTATCAGTACATCACTATTATACATCAATTATTACAGATGCTCATTTATTAATAATCAATCATAAATCTTGAGTCCAATAGGCTATGGAGTTGGGACTTTCATCCTTGTAACTGGGGAATTCATTAAGGTACAATTTTTGGCCTATATGCACTCATGCTTTTAAGCAATAAAGCTGTGTAAGCTTAGAGAGAACAACAATAGTATTGCATTTTACTGCAACATAAACAAATGTACATGTACGTAACTCATGTTTGCTTTGTGGTACAGAAGACAATTCTTATTCTCTATATAACTCAAAAGCAAAATATACCAATTCAAGTATTCTTTCACTGTTTACTAAAGTAAATAAAATGTGCGTAAATTTATTTTTGTAGTTGCTCAATGTATTTTGCAATATATGTATCTCAAAATAAGAATTAATCAAACTAGTTGGGTTTTTTGTTCACGGATCACCTATAAGTTCCTACCTATATTGCTGCTCCTGAGATTGGAGCATTTTACCATACATGCCTTTTAATTTTGTTCTATTCTTCTCCAGCTATTCAGTGTCCAGCAGGGATGGTCTACCAACAATGCGGTCCTATCTGTCCTCAAACATGTGATAGTAGTAATGAGACTTGTTATGGAGGATGTGCTGAAGGTTGCTTCTGTCCTAACGGTCAAGTGGTTAATGAACAAGGAGTGTGTGTGGCTAACTCTATATGCTCTGCTGGTTAGTGAATACCAATCAATGTACACTCGATTGTGAAAAGTGTGAATGTACGTGAATATCGATGCACTATTAATTGAACAGTTACCATACCATCTCATGTCGATCTAACCTACTCCAAGGGTCACCTTGATTCTGCTTGCACTGAGTGAATGCTGATTTTTCCAGCTGTCCATCACTTTAACAGCCAGTACTGGGGGTGGTGGCAAGGGCAGTCCAACTAGCCCAAGATTAAAAAAAAAGTTACAATAGATATGTACATAAATGCCTGTAGCATAGCATGCATATACTTAAAATACTAAAATAAAAAAAATAAAAAAAAAAAAAACTATGTGATAGTTCTTATTGTGCCTTATTTTTATTGTATAACACTCACTTGTAATGCTATGTTGCAATGAATACTACCATCTTAAAGCTTATTGTTCAGTGTATTTACTCCAAACACTTTAATTTAAAGTCAAGACTCACTGTGGAATAATGACAATACTACTGTATTTAACAAAATACTGTAAGTTTCACATCGGTTACCTAATTTAGACCAATGGAGGAGGTGGCTATAGCTATTTAATATACCTGACTATTGTATTAAAATAATTATGCATGGCGAATGCTTTATTAGACTATCCTGTCTAACTCTCTTCATCTTACCTATTAAATGCTACTACCATTAACACACCTGTATTATTTAAGTATGTAGTAATGATGGGATGCTTGCAATAATAAGCATTATAATTTATCATTGTCATAGTGATACAGTTTAAGCAGTGAAACATAATGTTGCAGTGTGGCAGTAAACATACTGTATAATGGAATAATACAGTGAAGAGGTCTTTACAGTGAATGCTGTATAATAGTTTTTTTTTTAATGTGAACTTACAGGTCTATGTGATCCTAATCCTTGTATGAATAATGGAACTTGTACAGATGGAGTTGATTCATTCAGCTGCAATTGTGTTGATGGCTTTACTGGAGAGAATTGTACAACTAACATAGATGATTGTAATCCTAATCCTTGTATGAATAATGGAACTTGTGCAGATGGAATTAACTCTTTCACATGTAATTGTGTTGATGGTTTTACTGGAGAAAATTGTACAACTAACACAGATGATTGTGATCCTAATCCTTGTATGAATAATGGAACTTGTACAGATGGAGTTAATTCTTTCACATGTAATTGTGTTGATGGTTTTACTGGAGAGAATTGTTCAACTAACATAGATGATTGTGATCCTAATCCTTGTATGAATAATGGAACTTGTACAGATGGAGTTAATTCTTTCACATGTAATTGTGTTGATGGTTTCACTGGAGAGAACTGTACAACTAACATAGATGATTGTGATCCCAATCCTTGTATGAATAATGGAACTTGTACAGATGGAGTTAACTCTTTCACGTGTAATTGTGTCGATGGTTTTACTGGAGAGAATTGTACAACTAACATAGATGATTGTGATCCTAATCCTTGTTTGAATAATGGAACTTGTACAGATAGAGTTGGTTCTTTCACCTGTAATTGTGTCGATGGTTTTACTGGAGAGAATTGTACAACTAACATAGATGATTGTGATCCTAATCCTTGTTTGAATAATGGAACTTGTACGGATGGAGTTAATTCTTTCACCTGCAATTGTGTCGATGGTTTTACTGGAGAGAATTGTACAACTAACATAGATGATTGTGATCCTAATCCTTGTTTGAATAATGGAACTTGTACGGATGGAGTTAATTCTTTCACCTGCAATTGTGTCGATGGTTTTACTGGAGAGAATTGTACAACTAACATAGATGATTGTGATCCTAATCCTTGTATGAATAATGGAACTTGTACAGATGGAGTTAATTCTTTCACATGTAATTGTGTTGATGGTTTCACTGGAGAGAACTGTACAACTAACATAGATGATTGTGATCCCAATCCTTGTATGAATAATGGAACTTGTACAGATGGAGTTAACTCTTTCACGTGTAATTGTGTCGATGGTTTTACTGGAGAGAATTGTACAACTAACATAGATGATTGTGATCCTAATCCTTGTATGAATAATGGAACTTGTACAGATGGAGTTAACTCTTTCACGTGTAATTGTGTCAATGGTTTTACTGGAGAGAATTGCACAACTAACATAGATGATTGTGATCCTAATCCTTGTATGAATAATGGAACTTGTACGGATGGAGTTAATTCTTTCACCTGCAATTGTGTCGATGGTTTTACTGGAGAGAATTGTACAACTAACATAGATGATTGTGATCCTAATCCTTGTTTGAATAATGGAACTTGTACAGATAGAGTTGGTTCTTTCACCTGTAATTGTGTCGATGGTTTTACTGGAGAGAATTGTACAACTAACACAGATGATTGTGATCCTAATCCTTGTATGAATAATGGAACTTGTACAGATGGAGTTAATTCTTTCACATGTAATTGTGTTGATGGTTTCACTGGAGAGAACTGTACAACTAACATAGATGATTGTGATCCCAATCCTTGTATGAATAATGGAACTTGTACAGATGGAGTTAACTCTTTCACGTGTAATTGTGTCGATGGTTTTACTGGAGAGAATTGTACAACTAACATAGATGATTGTGATCCTAATCCTTGTATGAATAATGGAACTTGTACAGATGGAGTTAACTCTTTCACGTGTAATTGTGTCAATGGTTTTACTGGAGAGAATTGCACAACTAACATAGATGATTGTGATCCTAATCCTTGTATGAATAATGGAACTTGTACGGATGGAGTTAATTCTTTCACCTGCAATTGTGTCGATGGTTTTACTGGAGAGAATTGTACAACTAACATAGATGATTGTGATCCTAATCCTTGTTTGAATAATGGAACTTGTACAGATAGAGTTGGTTCTTTCACCTGTAATTGTGTCGATGGTTTTACTGGAGAGAATTGTACAACTAACACAGATGATTGTGATCCTAATCCTTGTATGAATAATGGAACTTGTACAGATGGAGTTAATTCTTTTACATGTAATTGTGTTGATGGTTTCACTGGAGAGAACTGTACAACTAACGTCGATGATTGTGATCCTAATCCTTGTATGAATAATGGAACTTGCATAGATGGAGTTAACTCTTTTACATGTAATTGTGTTGATGGTTTTACTGGAGAGAATTGTTCAACTAACATAGATGATTGTGATCCTAATCCTTGTATGAATAATGAAACTTGTACGGATGGAGTTAATTCTTTCACATGTAATTGTGTCGATGGTTTTACTGGAGAGAATTGCACAACTAACATAGATGATTGTGATCCTAATCCTTGTATGAATAATGGAACTTGTGCAGACGGAGTGAATTCTTTTACCTGTAGTTGTGTCGATGGTTTCACTGGAGAGAACTGTGCAACTAACATAGATGATTGTGATCCTAATCCTTGTATGAATAATGGAACTTGTACAGATGGAATTAACTCTTTCATGTGTAATTGTGTCGATGGTTTTACTGGAGAGAATTGTACAATTAACATAGGTGACTGTAATCCTAATCCTTGTATGAATAATGAAACTTGTACGGATGGAGTTAATTCTTTCACATGTAATTGTGTCGATGGTTATACTGGAGATAATTGCACAACTAACATAGATGATTGTGATCCTAATCCTTGTATGAATAATGGAACTTGTACAGATGGAGTTAATTCTTTTGCATGCATTTGTATGGACAGTTTTACTGGGGATACTTGTGAAACTAGCACAGATTTTTGTTCTTCTAATCCTTGTATGAACAATGCTACATGCACTAACTCATCATGTATTTGTTCAAGTGGTTTCATGGGAAATCTATGTGAAATTGGTAAGTTATAATAAATGCGATATCTGTTGATCAAATTTGGCTAGTTTTGCAAATTTCAGTCTTTCTCCATTACTATAAGCACAATTATAGAAATGCATACCATAGGAGCAAACCTTTAGTTGCTTTTTAATCAGTAAAATCATTCATCAGATACATGAAATTTCTATATGAACACTGCTGTTGTTTGTGTACTTATAGATTTTTTTGTCATTATATGTTTCCATCACACTTAAAACAATAAAGTATTGTCACACTATCATAAATTATGTATGTATACTGTATTAATTTTGCTAAACTTTTGCTGCAAGGATATTATTATTATTATTACTTATTGCAACAAAATGAGGATACAATTCTTCATAGCGCTGTACTGCAGTATTATTCCAAGATGTGCTACCTACTAGCCATCATACAGTATGATAGTACTGTATTAGGGATCATGAAGATTTGGGCTTTTCTGGTCTAAAACATCACCCTAAAACCAGTCTCACAATATCTTCATGCCATCTTGGCTGTATCGGTTAAGTATAACCAAGCCCAAAAGTGTCTTTAGTTTACCCTGAAACACTTCCAAAAAGTTATCTGCGAAAACCCGACAAAATGGAGCATTTTTCAAATTCTTTATTATTGAACATTTATAATCTACTTAGCCAAGTGTATGCTCTGATCAAGTTTTAGCCTTGTATGCCAACAACTTTTGGAGTTACAGCCCTACAAAGTAGTAACAACAAAAGGATCGATTTGTACAGCAAGTATTGGGAAAATAAATTACATGCACTTACACAAACGGTTGTAACTTACAAACGTAATGCAGTACAGAGTTGCCACTTGCACCATTGTGTTTGCCATGAATAGGGGAGTCCATTACTGGGTAAGTTTTGTCTTCTGATACCATTCTTCACTGCATACAGAGACGAAATCAGTGAAGAAAAATCGATCGCGTACAATCGTTTCGACGTGACGTAAACAAACGCCCATAACTTACGTATCCTTTAGTCTAATGCAACGAAAAAAAAATGTTGAACTCCTCTTGAGTAGGTGAATAAGATGGTATCTAGGTTTTTATCATTGGAACCTTTCTACACAAATGGGGAAACACCCTTGTACAGGCTCTGCCTTTTGGTGTCACCCTGTCTTTTTTGACAACTCAGATCAAGACACACGATAGTGTGTCGTGCGGCCCAAGAAGCCGGCGCGCCACACCGTGAGTATATTAACAGGAAGAAAGAAAACGCAATTTTCACACCTATGTAGCTCTGTGATCCATTATCCGATTGGAACCAAATTTGCTGGAGACGTGCCGCCCAGTTGAGGTAGTCTACATACCAAATTTGAAGAAAATCGCTCCAGCCATTTCCGAGATACGAGCGAACAAAAATTTCGTTTTAATTTCTTCGTTTTTTTCTTCTTCATTGTAATTGTAATTGTAATTGTAATTGTAATATTTAAACAGGGATTCCACTCAGTGAAAAACACTGATTTTCAGTGGAGCCCTGCGAAACAAGCATACATACATACATACACAAATACATATGTGACTGGGCCTGCGAAAATAGGGCATGTGGGCACAAACTACACCCCACCACACTATCAGTCATGTCTCAGTATTGAAATGCAGTATTTGCATTCTGTAACTTGTATCATATAGCCAAGTAAATATTTGATAAGGGCTGAAAATTGCATGGCCATAGCATGTTGTCATGAAAAGGTATGAACCATGAAAGTTTGAAAAAGTAGGCAAATTTTATGTGCCCACATGCCCTATTTTCGCAGGCCCAGTCACATATATACATACATACATACATACATACATACATAAACATACAACACAAAAGGGTATACAAAGAACAGTACACAAAACTACACAGATACAATCAACTAAATTTATCATGATATAACCGTACAAATTTAGATAAGTTGGTTGCTTCAGTAACAGTTGATGGTAAACTGTTCCATATCATAGCTCCCCTGTAATAAAAACTTCTTTTCCCATAATTGTTGTTTACTCTAGGAACAAAGAGTCTATTAATGTTTCGACCAATATGACCTGTGATATCTCTGGAATAGTGAAATATATTGTGGAGATACGAAGGTAGCTTCTGGTGAATAGATTTAAAGATCTGTATAGCTGTATGAAACTTACGACGTTCCACCAAAGTAAAGGAAAACTTGCTCTGGTACAATGCTGGCAATTTTTTCATAAACTTAGAGTGAGTTCTTTCAATCAGTGCAGTAAACTTAGCGGTGGTGGGGCACCACACAACATCACAGTAATCAAACAATGGTAGGACAAAAGCTGAATAAAGCAAACATAGCACTGCAGGTGTCAAAGTTCCATACCGAAAGATTGATGAGAGTCTTGATCTAGCTCTAGAGGCTATATTAGTGATATGTAAGGACCACGATAATGTGGGATCAATTATAACACCCAAATATCGAACAGAGTCAACTTGGCTTAAAGCCATACCCCCAATTGAGACATTAAAACTTTTGCCCGAAATTCTTTGCCGACTTCCAATGAGCATGGCAGTTGACTTCACAACATTAAGACATAAATGAGAACTACTGATCCACCGAGCTACCTTGTCCAAATCAGATTGAACTTGTGCTTCCACAACACCCAAGTCTGAATGGCTATAATGTAACTCAGCATCATCAGCGTACAGGTCCATAGTAGAGTAATCAACGACAGATGGCAAATCATTGATGTATAAAGCAAAAAGCAATGGACCTAAAACAGATCCTTGGGGCACACCAATTGTAACAGTGCCCCAGTCTGATGTGTTACCATTAAACACCAGACGTTGTTGTCGATTTAACAGATAGTCACATAACAGGGCATAAGACGCTCCGTGAAAACCATAACACTGCAACTTAGAGCACAGAATCGCATGATCAACAGTATCAAAGGCCTTAGCCAGATCCAAAAACACAGCTCCAGTGTATTCACCTCTATCAATAGCCCTAATCCATTTATCTGTTACATACAGCAGCACATCATGAGTGGAATAACCAGAACGAAATCCTGACTGATGAGGTGTCAGTAGATTGTACTTGTTCAGATGTGAAACCATTTGATCATACAGGATACGCTCAAGTATCTTAGATAAAGTAGGCAACACAGAAATTGGACGAAAGTGAGACATACTAGTACAGTGCTTCACCTTAGGCACTGGGGTCACAATAGCCTGCTTCCACTGATTGGGAACAGTGGAGCTTTCAATACATCGATTAATCAACACAGTAATCACCCTCACCATAAAAGGAGAAGCTTTAACAAACCGAGCAGAGACCCCATCAGCTCCAGTAGCTTTATGAACATTTAGGTTAGTAACAACAGATGACACCGTCCCAACATCAACACAAGAGAACCGCATCTGAGGCACAGACTTATTCTCCAGAAATTTTTCTAGAAACTCACAAGCTGGCACACTACCAGTCACGTTAGCAATTGTTTTGTGTGGAATTGAAAGAAAGTACTCATTGAACACATCTGCAGAAACAGAAAGTTGTATACCATTTGAAGGCTTGCAGCTCCTTGACAATGATCGAAAATGTCTCCAAAACTTGGTAGGAGTACTCTTAAGTGAAGATGATAGATTTTCAAAATATTTAGCCTTGGCAGACCGCAGCATGGAATTCACCCTATTACGAAGAGATTTATATGATGACCAGTCCGACAGAGAGCCAGATTTCAAGGCTTTTCTATGAGCAATATCACGCAGACGACGCGCCTTAGTAAGAGAAGCATTCGATAGCCAAGGGCAATCCCGCTGACGAACTCTCAAATTCTTAAGAGGTACCAGTTTATATAGCAACCCATTAATAATTAAATTGAAACATTCCAAACAGTCAGAGAGATTGTCAAACTTCGATAAGACATCATCCCAGATATCATCACACATAAAAATTTCATCTAACTTATCTTTATCAAGCTTTTGATAGTTTCTAACATCTTCATTTCGCACACTTCGCAAAATTCGCCATAAAACACGAATGCGTGCTCAGATTTGGCTGAAATGTGACACACTTAAAGGGCTCATTAAGGCGGATTTCCGTACCAACTTTGATAGGAATCCGATGAACATTCACGGAGTTATGTCCGATTATTTGCGTAAAATAAGGTCGAAGGTCTGTCACGCCTACAGGGTAAACTCCTTGGAGGAATCAGTTGAAAATTGATATGTAGATGGAGCAACCATCGTAGGAGTGCCTTTTTGTGGTTTGAAAGGAATCGGGATAAAGACCATGGAGATATGACACGAAACCCAACCTGTGTCAAAATTACGCGATCGATTTTTATGAATAAAGAAACTATTAGTTTTCGTATCTACCAGGCAAACCGCTTAGAGCAACGAGCTGAAACTCAGTATGTAGCTGGAATAATCATCATAGAAAGTCCTTGCAGTAGTACAGAAGAATCGGATTACAAATCACTGAGTTATGACTCGAAAGGCAACTAGGTGCAGCAAATGCGAGATCGAGATACTCTAATAGAACAGTCACCCTAATAAAGCATTCAGCTGCATTTATAATTTACTCAGTTATATTACATTGTAAGTTATTCTGTAGGGAATTCAGATACAAACAAGTCACCCTGTAGTCAGATCAGCTAGAAGAAGGTACCTAATAGAGAGTTCAGCTACAAATAAGCCATCATGTAGAGAGTTCAGCTCAAATAAATCACCCTGTAGAGAATTCAGCTACAAACAAATTGCCCTGTAGAGAGATCAGCTAGAAGAAGTTACCTTGTAGAGAGTTCAGTTACAAAGAAACAATCATGCAAAGAGTTTAGCTACAAACAAATCACCCAGTAAAAAGTTCTGCTATGAACAGATCACACTGTAGAGAGTTCACTTAGAAAAAAGTCATCCTGTAGAGAGATCAGCTAGAAGAAGTCGCCTTGTAGAGAGTTCAGTTACAAAGAAACAATCATGCAAAGAGTTTAGCTGCAAACAAATCACCCAGTAGAAAGTTCCGCTATTAACAGATCACACTGTAGAGAGTTCAGTTAGAAACAAGTCATCCTGTAGAGAGTTCAGCTAGAATAAGTTACACTGTAGAGAGTTCGGCTACAAAGAAACTACCATGTAAAGAGTTCAGCTGCAAACAAATTGCCCTGTAGAGAATTCAGCTACAAACAAATCACCCTGTAGAAAGATCAGCTAGAAGGAGTTACCTTGTAGAGAGTTCAGCTACAAACAAATCACCCTGTAGAAAGTTCAGTTACAAACAAGTCACCCTGTAGAGAGATCAGCTAGAAACAAGTCATCCTGTAGAGAGTTCAGCTAGAAGAAGTTACGTTGTACAGAGTTCAGCTACAAAGAAACTACCATGTAGAGAGTTCAGCTGCAAATAAATCGCCCTGTAGAGAGTTCAGCTACAAACAAATCACCCTGTAGAAAGATCAGCTAGAAGAAGTTACCTTGTAGAGAGTTCAGCTACAAACAAATCACCCTGTAGAAAGGTCAGCTAGAAGAGGTTACCTTGTAGAGAGTTCAGCTACAAACAAATCACCCTGTAGAGAGTTCAGCTAGAAACAAGTCACCCTGTAGAGAGATCAGCTAGAAACAAGTCATCCTGTAGAGAGTTCAGCTAGAAGAAGTTACCTTGTAGAGAGTTCAGCTACAAACAAATCACCCTGTAGACAGTTGAGCTACAAACAAGTCACCCTGTAGAGAGATCAGCTAGAAACAAGTCATCCTGTAGAGAGTTCAGCTAGAAGAAGTTACATTGTAGAGAGTTCAGCTACAAAGAAACTACCATGTAGAGAATTCAGCTACAAACAAATCACCCTGTAGAAAGGTCAGCTAGAAGAAGTTACCTTGTAGAGAGTTCAGCTACAAACAAATCACCCTGTAGAGAGTTCAGCTACAAACAAGTCACCATGTAGAGAGTTCAGCTAGAAGAAGTTATATTGTAGAGAGTTCAGCTACAAAGAAACTACCATGTAGAGAGTTCAGCTGCAAACAAATTGCCCTGTAGAGAATTCAGCTACAAACAAATTACCCTGTAAAAAGATCAGCTAGAAGAAGTTACCTTGTAGAGAGTTCAGCTACAAAGAAACCACCCTGTAGAGAGTTCAGCTACAAACAAGTCACCCTGTAGAGAGTCCAGCTAGAAACAAGTCACCCTGTAGAAAGATCAACTAGAAACAAGCCACCCGTAGAGAGTTCAGCTAGAATAAGTTACACTGTAGAGAGTTCAGCTACAAAGAAACTACCATGTAGAGAGTTCAGCTGCAAACAAATTGCCCTGTAGAGAATTCAGCTACAAACAAATCACCCTGTAGAAAGATCAGCTAGAAGAAGTTACCTTGTAGAGAGTTCAGCTACAAACAAATCACCCTGTAGAGAGTTCAGCTACAAACAAGTCACCCTGTAGAGAGATCAGCTAGAAACAAGTCATCCTATAGAGAGTTCAGCTAGAAAAAGTTACATTGTAGAGAGTTCAGCTACAAAGAAACTACCATGTAGAGAGTTTAGCTGCAAACAATTCACCCTGTAGAGAATTCAGCTACAAACAAATCACCCTGTAGAAAGATCAGCTAGAAGAAGTTACCTTGTAGAGAGTTCAGCTACAAACAAATCACCTTGTAGAGAGTTCAGCTACAAACAAGTCACCCTGTAGAGAGATCAGCTAGAAACAAGCCACCCGTAGAGAGTTTAGCTAGAAGAAGTTACATTGTAGAGAGTTCAGCAGTTTAGCTGCAAACAAATCGCCCTGTAGAGAATTCAGCTACAAACAAATCACCCTGTAGAAAGATCAGCTAGAAGAAGTTACCTTGTAGAGAGTTCAGCTACAAACAAATCACCCTGTAGAGAGTTCAGCTACAAACAAGTCACCCTGTAGAGAGATCAGCTAGAAACAAGTCATCCTATAGAGAGTTCAGCTAGAAAAAGTTACATTGTAGAGAGTTCAGCTACAAAGAAACTACCATGTAGAGAGTTTAGCTGCAAACAATTTGCCCTGTAGAGAATTCAGCTACAAACAAATCACCCTGTAGAAAGATCAGCTAGAAGAAGTTACCTTGTAGAGAGTTCAGCTACAAACAAATCACCTTGTAGAGAGTTCAGCTATAAACAAGTCACCCTGTAGAGAGATCAGCTAGAAACAAGCCACCCGTAGAGAGTTTAGCTAGAAGAAGTTACATTGTAGAGAGTTCAGCAGTTTAGCTGCAAACAAATCGCCCTGTAGAGAATTCAGCTACAAACAAATCACCCTGTAGAAAGATCAGCTAGAAGAAGTTACCTTGTAGAGAGTTCAGCTACAAACAAATCACCTTGTAGAGAGTTCAGCTACAAACAAGTCACCCTGTAGAGAGATCAGCTAGAAACAAGCCACCCATAGAGAGTTTAGCTAGAAGAAGTTACATTGTAGAGAGTTCAGCAGTTTAGCTGCAAACAAATCGCCCTGTAGAGAATTCAGCTACAAACAAATCACCCTGTAGAAAGATCAGCTAGAAGAAGTTACCTTGTAGAGAGTTCAGCTACAAACAAATCACCCTGTAGAGAGTTCAGCTACAAACAAGTTATCCGGTAGAGGGATCAGCTAGAAGGATCACCTTGCAGAGAGGTCAGCTACAAAGAAATCACCCTGCTTCATCTTTTCTTCTTCCTGTAGTAAAGAAATAAATGACAGGTTAAAAAGCCCTAAAGCCGGCCATAGGCCGGCTTTGGGGTATACAAATGCAAAAAGAAGTGAAATCTAATCCAAAACAGCCAAGCTGTAAAAAAAGAGTGCGGCCCTGAGAAAGGCTATGGTGAAAAAAGATGTGAAATCCAAGGTGGCGGCCAAGAAATGGCTGTGATGGTAGGTTAATGGTAAAAATTTTAATAACAACAATTCAGTGAATTTGGTGCCGCTTGGTCTTGGCACAAAATTCACTTGAATTGTCGTTATTAAAGTTTTTACCATTAACTTACCATCACAGCCATTTCTTGGCCGCCACCTTGGATTTCACATCTTTTTTCACCATAGCCTTTCTCAGGGCCGCACTCTTTTTTTACAGCTTGGCTGTTTTGGATTAGATAAATAATACACAAAGAACAAAGCGTTTAGAAATTTTACGATTTTTTTTCAATTACGCAAATATTTTACCCATTGCAATCAATGGCTTATACTGAAATTTTAAGCTTGCGTCATTAGGTCGGGTTTTCGCAGATCCGGTCACATGTTTAGTGGAATTTTTACTGGCTGGCTGGCTGGCTGGCTAACCGACCGACTGACTGACCGACCGACCAACCGACTGACCGACTGACTGAAACTGACTGACTGATTGACTGACTGACTGACTGATACCTTCACCAAGTGTACATATCTTGATAATGGCTAAGTCTATAGGCTTGATTTTTCACTGTTTGATGTCACTTTGGCATGACTGGTGCTTTTTGGCATACCGGAGTACATACAATGTATGCAACTGTGTCCCACTTTTTGACCCATTTGTTTTTGTTGACAGTGCAAGGTGTCAATTCACAGTAACGCCACATTATGACTTCCCTAAGTTTGATGGGAATCATCCAAATAATCATTTCATTTTGTGACTGAATGACTACATAGGTGTTTCTCCTCATTTGTAATGTGTAACGGGCTGAAAAAAGCTTAAAATGAAGCGTAATGGCCACTTTTTTTATTTCAATAATTTATATTAATTTTAGGGTGCATGTTCAGATGAAAGTACTAAACCTGGTGCCATTCTTTCTATTCTAATGTGTATGCATACTGTAGGTTCACCATTCATGATAATTTTAAAATGTAAACAAAGACGTTTAAGGTAAAATTAAGAATTTTAAGTTTGATTAGGGATCATAGAAATAAAAAGTAGTGAAACAAAGGAGGTCACCTACACCTGAAGATATACTGGTGAACATTTATTCCCTAATTCAGTCATGTCTATGGACTAAAGTAGGGATTAATGTCCACATCCAAAGGTTCAAGGCTGCCCAGATCCAGTCATGGATTTTTTCTTCTTTCTCCACCTTTTCAAACATACTTTATGCAACAACTTTAAACAGGCTGTAGGACCAGGTGTCCTACAGACCTTCAGCACTTGTGCTAGAGCCTTAATAAAAAAACAAAATAAAACTAGTACTGTAATATATCTTCAGGTGTTTATGTGCAAGTCCTTTTCACATAAAATTTGTTCTAATTATACCCTAGTACTGTATAGTAAGGATCATGGAGGTTCGGTCTTTCTTGTCCAAAAATATCTCTGAAAAAGCAGCCTTACTTTTCCTTCATAACAGCTTGGCAATAATTATTGATTAGATATAACCAATCCCATAAATGTCTTCAGAGTGACCTCAAACCCTTCCAAACTATTTTTAATGAAAATAAATTATTTTATTTAACTGAAGTTTTTACTAACTGACTGCCTGTGACTAACTGATGCGTTCAGCAAATTTCTTGGTTCGGGCCTGAAACATGCCTTTTCATCAACTGCAGCAGCTACGTACAATGTTGGCATCATGGACCTATACTTTTGTCTTCCTTTGTGTGTCTTTCTCCACAAGCACGTAGGTGTTGATTGACAGTACCACATCATCACTTCAGTGCTGTAAATTCTGTGGTGTGACTGGATTGATTACAGAGGTGCTTCTCATACTGTTCTTCATTCATAATACTTTATGACAGGTGAAACATAGCTGAAACTGAAGTGGAATGGTCATTTGTCACTTTCCATTTCAGTAATTAATAATCAGGGCATATGTTCAGTTGAAGAATTAATGTTTATAACATGTCTGGTACTGATCTTTCCTTTGATGCAACATGTTATGATTCACCAGAATGAATATTTTACAAAATACAAAAAGTTAAATAAGTGCAGAGAATAAATAGAAAATTTGCAATTAATTTTTAAGTAATTAATTAATTAAACCCTTTTGATACCGTATGTTATTCTACTACCGTACATTGAACAGCCACATTGTTTAAGGAAACATGCATTCTTTATTCCTTCACCTTGAAAAACTTACTTATTGCTTACTTTGCCCGTAGAAAATGCCTGAAAAGAACCATTCATAATATCTTAGCATGGACATCTAGGTTTCATTTCTGTCTTATTTCTGTTACAAACTTACAAAGCATTTCATTCGTAAAATCGCATTAAATATATATTTAAGCATCATGTTTGATTGTGCAACTGTATCATGATATATAATAGATCACCAGATGCAGAATTTAATGCTGAGTGTAGTAAAACTTTCCGTTGTTCAATCAGACCTACAGAAAATAATGTATGCGAAGCATTTTCAAAAGGTGTGCAACTTTTCCTTTGTCTTTTCAGTATAATTTCATTGTTGCTTTACAAGGTAGCTTAATCACTAGGGCTGTGCTTCTAGTATTATTTCATTCTCCATTGTTTATGGAGCGAAACGGTGATAGTTGTGTGTTCATACTATTGTTTGGTTGATCTGCAGGCCAGAAAGACTAATGGAAGTCAGCAAAAATGCATTAGTGCATTAGTGGGATTATACACCGTGCATTTCCTGTGGGGATATAACACTTCTTATTGTTTTAATGTAGTTTAATATCATCCACTACTCCAGCTTGTTTCAGTACTATTTATCGATGTGCTATGGTCCCTACTCTAGTTGAAATTTCCATATTTTTTTTGTGTGTATATACTTGTTAGAATAAGAATGGTGCCAGGCTTATTATTTTTGTCTGAACGTGTGCACGAACTAATGATCACTGAAATAGTGAAGTGGCCAATGTGCTTCATTTTCAACTATATTCAGGTCATTACACAGTGTTGCAAATGACGAACACTACAAGAAGATTCAACCTATGCAATCACAATGGAAATCTCAGACAATTTTTATCACACAGCATTGCTACACCTTGTGGTGTCAATGGATGCAAGAGGAGAGACACATACGTATAAATCCATTACGCAAACATTGCATGTACTGTGGTATGCAAAAGGCACCTGTAGGGCTTAAACAATGTCAAACAGTGAAACAATCAAGCCTATAATCAGGCAGTCAGTCATTAAAAATTTTAAAAAGCTGTGGCAACCCTACTGGAAGCATTTCAGTCACAGTGAAGGAACTTTTGTGCTTGGTTATACCTAACTAATGCTTCCAAGGCACCATGAAGGTGTAGTTTCTGGTCATTTATTTGTGAGAAAGTTCAAACCTCCTTGATCCTAATATACAGTACTACCATACTGTATGATATACTATTATATCATGCCTCCATATATGATATATTTGGATACAAGTGCATATTATTTTATCATTTAAAGTTTTAAATGGTTAGTTTTATGATTAGCTTGTCTCTTTGGTTTTATAGTAACAGTTTAATTCTAACCCAGCGTAAATCTTTCTTAATGCAAGCACTATCTAACACAAACTCTGTTGCATTGTAAATGATTGGTTGTATTAAATTTATGTATATACTGTATGATAGAGTTTGGGTGTTTCTTTACAGAAAGAAATGCTTCTTTAATGCTCACTTCTCCATCAATGACTACCACTACATATACTTCCATTGTTATGACCACAATTTCATCTATGGTTAGCACCACATCTGCCAAGACTAGTACCACTGTTACACGTCCTTCTTCTACTGTTGTTGATGTTACCTCTTCTGCTATGGTTGTTATATCATCTGTTATGATGACTTCCACATCTACTGCAACAGCATCACCATTGCCAACTAGTACGTACAGTAAGATTCATACACATTTTAATTGTTTAGTTTTAAATGAACATGTACAAGGAAGAATTATGAATTTTAAGTTTGATTAGGGATCATATAAGTTTTAAAAGTAGTGAAACAAGCACACCTACAGATATACCAGTGGACATTAATTTTAATCCCTAATTCTGTTTGTACCCATGACTGAATTAAGGATTAAATGTCCACTTGCACATATATCTGCAGGTGTCAGCAACCTTCTTTCTACTTTACATGTTTATGATCCCAAAAATTCCCTTAAATTTTTTTAAACTCTGTTTGTTCACTTTGTAACATAATTAAGACTGGTGAACAAGCACATACCGCATCAAATGAAACCATGGTGCAAGACTTGATGTTTACATCTGAACACGTGTCCCAACAACTAACTATTGAAAAAGTGAAGTGACCATCATGGTATGCTTTCAGCTTTCCTAATATGTGACCGAAATTTGGAAAATCAACCATATGGGTGCATTTGACACTTAAAATATTTAATGACCAAATAACAAGCTTTATAGTGCAATTCTACTTGTTATTGATTGTAAACCATTCTCAATACCTTAAAATTACTAGACAATTACAGAAATGTTGTTATAACTGTGCTCTGCTCATAACAGTAACTCACTAAACATGAAAAGTCTAATTATTTCACATACATCCATACTGTATGGGTGATTTTCCAAAATTTGGTCACATGTACAGCATTACAAACAAAGGACATTGCCTCTGCAATTAATCCAGTCATTACAGAAAATACAGACAATTTCCATTGTAAATGTATACTGGGAAGCCTTTGCACACTGCCATGAATCGACAACTTGCACTGTCAGTGGGACACAAAGAAGGACAGAGGTAAGTTTATAATGTGTACACTGCACATACTGCAGTATGACAAAAGGCACCTGTCGGGCTGCAGTGATGTCAAACAATGATAAAATCACACCCATATCCTTTGCCATTTTCAAGTTATGCTTGTCTGAATGCATCAGGCAGACAGGCAGGCAGACAGTTAGTTAGCCAGCCGGTAGAAAACTGTGGTATATTCTGAAGCAACTTTTTGGAGGCATTTTTGGTCATTTTGAAGATACTTTTCTTCTTGATTTTACCTAACCAATACTGCCAGGATGTGATAAAGACTTCAGTATTTTTTGAAATGGTGCAAACTTCATTACAATAAGTACTGTACTTTTGTACTGTATGATGATATATTTAAAACTATTTTAAAGTGATCCAAGTGATAAAATAGTGCAACAAGAGGAGGTGGTATTACAGCATAATTTGTGAGAAAATCTCTACATTGGCATGTCGTAACAATTGTGACCCAGTCTGGGAAAACCAGTCTTATCGCCCATGTCAGTAGATTCGATTTTTCACCCAGAACACAAAGCTACACAAATAAACTATCTAATTCCACAACCTAAATCAGCTAGACTTGAGTGGTCCGGTTTTGCCAGCTTTTCCCAAGCCCAGTGGCGATCTGTACATGCGGTGTGGGGCCTTAACGGAGCTATGGTCAGCCTGGGGATGGCTGTATGTGGCTGTACAACTCTGTGGTGTTGAATAAGTACATCTGCTGTGAATTTCCTTTCATTTTAGCCAATTTTGAGACCTCAGTGGCTCAAAACTTAACCTAATTCATCCCTACACCTTCCTTTTCAATTTTTGAATACCATCTTGCCCGCCTTCCAGGCCCCCCACCTCCCACCCCTTTTTGAGCTCACCTGATACAGTCAACCTCGGTTTAAAAACTATCTAAAATGGCGGGAAACTTAGTTGTTGGCTACTTGCACAGTGGATGCTCTGGAAGGTAAGGAATTGGTGTAAAACGTGTGAAAATTTGGTAAATATAGCTTCAACCATTGGTGAGCTACAACACACCAAATCCTTAAAACCAGCATTTCTCAATACTTTTAAATAGGAGATAAGACCAGTTTTCCTAGACTGGGTCACAATTATTATTATGATAATGCTGAAGTAGGGATTTTCCTACCAAGTAACATACATTGTAATAACATCATTCATCTCTTGTTTCATAACATTTTATCACTTCAATCTCTACTTCATGTTTACAATAGTAATGCTGGTTTCTGTTGTTATTGTTGTAGCATATAGGTATTGATATAAATGTATATGTGTGACTGTTCTATTAGAATATAATACAAATATGCTCTATAAATCTCATAGTGCCACGCTCAACTCCTATAATAGAGACCACGTTATGAGGGGATACAGCTTTTCACCGAGATTTTTTTGAGGACTGCACCTTTTTCAGATCTTGGCTGTTTTGGTATAGATACAGCTGTACTGAATCAAACAGTATGGTAGTACTGTTTAAGTAGGAATCCCCCGAAATGACGTGCGCCAGCAAAAACATCGCCCATTAAAAACTAACTTAGAAACTTCTTATGCAACAAAAATCACCTTTACGGAATAATCCATCTATATAGCATCAAATGTAGCATTAAAAACAAGAAAACACTTACTGGCGGCCTGATATAGAATTCTTTTTAAATCATCAAAACTCGAAATTTTGTCTCACTGCCTCACTCACTCACTCACTCACTCACTGACCACAGTCACAAGCCTAGATCCCAAACAAAGTAGTGCATGGTCACCATTTTACAACACAATAACAAACTCACCGGTGGGATGTGCCTTTTGAGATTCCGACGAGCGTACGCCCTGTGCGCCTTGTTTTTTCTTTTATCTTCAGTCAGGCTGCTTGTCTTCTTCTTCATCCAACGAAACCATATCGAGACATTAATTTTCCATATCAGCACTTTCTTTAAACTGCATAATAGACGCCACACTAAATTATTTAAGGTGCTTAGACTACGCTACTGTACAGAGGGGGTACCGATACTCCACGATAGGTCTCAACATCACACCTATTCTTTATTCTACCGTACATATTACCGATCTATCGATCGAGACCACGATGACCACTCCCCTTTTGTACTAGCTGTATTTGTGACCACACACCTTCAAGTTGGTTGGCTAATTCGAGCTCGGGTTCGAGATTCTCTTATCTAATATTATCTATATAAATCAATCGAAACAACACCCCTTTTTTGGGCAAGCACACATCTTTGCAAGCTGACTCGAGATACTCTAATACAGTAGTTACCCTAATAGAACAGTCACATGCTTATAGCTAGCTGTATGCTTTATCAAAAAAACTAAATCTAGTAAATTAAAAATTATAAATTTAAAAATGAAGTAGGAATCCAAACGATAAAAAGTAGTGAAACAAGAGAAGAACAATGGTAGCTATTACAGCATAGCTCGGTAGGAAATTCCTACTTTGGCATTGAATGCAAAATAATGGCTATATCATGCCAAAGTAGGGATTTCCCACTGAGCTATACTGTAATAGCTACCATTGTTCATCTCTTGTTTCACTACTTTTTAGTGCTAGGATTCCTACTTCATTTTTAAATTTATAATTTTTAGTATACTAGTTATAAATAGAAGAAAGTGTAATGGGCTTCTTTCCATTAGTTAATCTTGTTTACAAGCAGTTTTCAAGGCACTAGGCCTGAGCTAGTTATGCTTTTGAACAATGCTCTAAAATTTCCCCTACTACTGTATGCTACAATTTGCCCAGTTGGGTCCCATTATGTGCCAAATATGTAGAAATTCATCTTGAATGCTCTATTAGATTATTTAATGCATCTTTGAACATTCTATTAGAATATTTCAACTTGCAGTGGTTAATCTATTAGAGTATATCAATCTTTAACTACTCTACCCTTTACAAGTAGCCTATCCCATTATACATTATGCAGAGTTTCAGCTATTTTGATAACCAATGTACAAAAATTGTGCCTATTATTATAGAATTATGCTCAATATATATTGCCTACCTATTGTGCCAAAAAATATGTTTGCACAATCGGTACAAACTTACAAGACACTTCAGTGAGTTGTAGTCTACATTATTGCTTTGAAACATAATACCGTACCTGTAATATTGGGAGTGCATTATAGATAGTAACATCCGTACTGAATTAGAGGGGGGTGTAATGAGCTTTGTTTCTACTACATTTCTGGTTAACAAGCAGCTATCAAGATACAACAACAAAATAATTAGTTAGACTTTGAAGAAAATAGCTAGACTGTGTTGTGGGACCCAAGTGCAGCAAGAGCTACGCATACTCTTGAGGGCTACTAAATTTTACAGAATCCTGTGTTTTGAAGTCTAACTAATTTACAGTAGATTTCAACTTGTTGTTGTTCAATTTATTGTAACAAAAATGACACAGCTGTACATCTCCCATTGTAGATGCAGTATGCAGATCAGAAAATGATACAACATGGCGAATAGAGTGGCCAACTGTACCTGTAGGATCTTTGGCTACTCAAAATTGTCCTGAATCATCTGGTGAGAGATATAAATATACATATGTGACTGGATCTGGGATAACCGGTCTTATTGTCCATGTCAACAAATTTGATTTTTCACCTAGAACACAAAGCTATATGAATAAACTATCTAATTTCACAATCAAAATCAGCTATACTTGAGTGTTCTGCTTTTGCTGGCTGCTTTTCATACATTGATAAAAGCAAAGAACAACATGCTGGAAATAAGTAGAAGGTTGGAAAAATGGGCACCAAGGAATGGCAACTTAGCCCACTGTGTTTGAAAAAGAGATTGAGATACTCTAATATGACAGTCATGCATAGTGTTAGGACAACATGTTATGCTCATAGAAATGGTGACTAAAGATCGAGATACTTTACTAAAGCAGTCACTACTGTATGTACGAAATATTCTAACAGAGCAGTCACACATGATTGTAAGCTTGAGATACTGCAATTAATTTTATTTGTGCTCAGCAAATAAGAAAACGTTTGAGCAAAATAGGTTTGAAAAATTTGCTGAAGAGAAATACTGGTGGAAAAAAAAGCTAAATTGGCTCATCCCTAGCTACACTGTATATTTCAACTCGGTCTCTTTTTAAAACTTTTTTTTATATTTACTGTATAGAAAACACTGTTATTGTGAATGTATGTAGAAGTAATGTAATTGCTCGACTACAGCGTATATAAACCTAACATGAGCAAAATACAATTTACAATGTCAATGTCAATGATCTCTTGTGACTTACAATTGAGACTCCTGTGGTGCTCAATTGAGACCAACTGAAACACACTATCAAAACTTACATGTGGTATGAGTACTAGTGTTATGATCTGAAACTTTACTTTAGTAACTACAATCATATGTTTAGCCATTTCAAAGGCTGTAGACAAATACCAAACCACATCAAAGGCTTTAATTTAAAAATAACTTTAAAAGTACATCTTGTCTAGCTGTAAAAATGTGCTCTTTTGGTGTATCTTTAGCCCTTAGGCTCCATGCAAGCAAACATACATGGACAATACACGTTCAACTATATAATAAGAATTTTCTTATACTTGAAAACGATTATATTTTTGGGAGTACTGATGATAATTCCATCATATGTGACTGGGCCTGCGAAAATAGGGTATGTGGGCACATAAAAATTGCCTACTTTTCATACTTTGGTGTGTCATAACTTTGTATTCCATTGTTGTTTGGCCATTAAGTTTTCAGCATTTATGAAACCTTTAGTTGGCTTTAGACTAAAGGTTACAGGATAAAAATATTCTATTCCAGTGCTGAGATATGAGATGTTGTGTGGAGAGGTGTAGTTTGTGCCCACATGCCCTATTTTCGTAGGCCCGGTCGCATATATAAATTTAAACAGTTTAACCTTTTCGTACCCTCTAGACACTTTATTGACTGTTTGCCTGAATTTTCCAGGAAAATGGGTAATATTTTTTTTAGTACAGTAAACTTCAAAGTAAGTGTAGTGTGTCTTTACTAGAGGTGTACCGATAATCGGATCGGCTGCAATATCGGCCACCGATATGGTATTTTTTACCAATATCGGTATCGGTACAGAACAGCAGAAGGACTGATATCGCTACCGATATTTATACAGTAGCAATACTTTGTACATTAACGGATATATGCATTGGTTTTCTACGTTATCTATGTGACTCATTAGTGCCAGTGGCTTATTGTTCACTCTGCAACAAACGCTACACTACAAGAAACCATATGAATACGTGTGATTCTAGTGTTTGTTGCTGGAAAGCTTATCACAGTCTTTACAAATGAAGTAGTTATAAAGTACCTTTGTAATAAAAGAAGGGTCACAGGATAACCAAGGAAACTTGCTGTACCAGCTTTCTCACAAGCTTTTAGAATGCGGAGTAATACAGAAATATTCATTTAAGGCTTCATGGGAGTATACATAAAAATGTTTGTGGATGCCTAATTGTCTGGATTGCACAGTAGAAGCCCAAGCTGTATACCAGCACAGGCAGAGTATAGCAATGAATACATGCACATGTTGTTGTAGGGTAGGTAAATGTACACTTTCATTTACTTAAAATATTAATGCAAGTATTGGATCGACTATCAGTTATCGGCTTCTTTTGGTTGCATCAATATCGGGTATCGGTACATGCTAAAAACCCATATCGGTACACCTCTAGTCTTTACTATTGTAAAAGTATGTACATACTGTATGTATGTGATATGTCACTGGTGAAATTCCATAGCATAGCACAGAAGTTCCTCAATGATTCTAATGTAATACCTACTAAATTTGTTTCACTATAGTACTGTATGTATACACCTGTAAATTTGTAGGATTAGCCTCAAGGACATGTTTACAAGACAACTGGTGGGATGACAACATTAATGTAACCCAATGTAACAGCGAAGAGTTGTTATCGCTAAATAATCGATCTAGCAACCTGGAAGATCTCATAAGGAATAATAACAATACTATAGACCCCAATGTGTTGAGTGAAGTACAAGCTATTAGTGAGGAGTTAGCAATATTAACTGATACTCCAGACAGACCTCTAGTACCAAATGATCTTAACACCTCAAATAGTGTACTAAATGATTTGATAAGGTATGTATAATCGTACAGTATGGAAGATTTTACATACATTACTATTGTGTATACAGTACAGGCCTGTATGGTACTGCTCAAACTCATTGTTGCGTTTGTACATATGTGCACCACTCGTCATTTGCATATCGCATGTGTGCATTCACCACTCAAGACTAAATTGCAAGTTTCAAGTGAAATAATGTTCTACTCTCAGTGACAAATATAACATTTTGCAGTTGACCCATCATACCGAAGAGTCAGGATGTTAAGCGCATGTATCTATTAAGCGCATATTATTTGTTAAGCGCATGCACATTTCTTGAAATTAACCATGGAGGATAAGCGCACACAGCAAAAATACGATGATAGAGCTACACACAGCAAGAAATGGCAAGAGAAACTGAAAGTACTGAAAAATTAATGTCTCCTCAAATGCTTACGCCTCCCTTGAGGTCTCTCTTCGCTATGTATACAGCAAATCAGCCATCTGGATAGTAATCATCTCATTCATCACGAAGGATTTCACCCAGAAATGGAGTCAAATATCCTTACATACTGGCGTAGTGACCGGCACAAGTTATTAACTACTGTATTACAATGTAGTGATTCCGAGTTACACTCACATTAATTGTTTATTGGCATATGTGCCTAACAGATAGTATGATCTTTACAAAAAGCTTTCTCCAAAAATTATAAGCACATGCGCTTAACAACCCAACTTTACGGCAATGTCCTATCATTTGTAGTTTTGAATGGACACGATAGAGCATGGCAGGACACTTCATGATTATAAACATGATTGTTAACAGTGAATTGGCATAGTCTGTATATGGGAACATTAGTCACTGTGTTATTGTGGGCTATATGGCTGCTGCTAATTGGTTAAGTACATTCATTGTCACCCCCGTTGGGTTGTAGCAATGTAAATCTCCTAGCAACCAAAAAACAGATATGATTATCACTTTAGCAGTCAGAACCACAACCCAATAGGTAATCTAGGCTCCTTTGATGGCTAGGACATTACGTCTGACCAAACTTCATTGTGATCTGACATTAATGCTATTTGTGAGGCAAATATCCATTGTCTGACCTTTATATTTGTCTCTGATTCTCATAACAAAAGCTCACAAGCTGTTATTATTGTCATGCACTTGTGCTGCACTGAAAACATTTGGCATATAATTGTTATGTTAACACTTCAATCACCACATGTTCTGGCGTTAGTAGTGAACACTATAGGATTATAGGTAATACATATCACTACAATTTGACACTTAGTTTATGTCGTTTTCTAGCACTGGCATTAGAGAGCATTCTATCATGAATTTAATCATTCCTGACAGATTACTCATGAGTAGAACTCTCACCAGCAAAATTAGCTCATGATTAGGTGCGATACAAGCACTGCTTCACTTGCCAATCACCTGGGTCTACTTGTGACTCAATAGAACAGTTCAAGCATGTGAGACGTTACATTGAGCAGTACTGTAAAAGTGTAATATTTCAGCTATTGTTAAAGGTTTGTTTATGTAGCATTCACTCTACCACATCAATACCATCACTATGAAAAGAAATATTCTGTAACATTAGGCTGTTGGCTGTACACTATGTGATGACTTTTTGATACTCATGGCTTACAATTATCATGAACGAAACAGCTACCACACTGTCACGTGAGCAAAACAGTTGCCATGCTCCTTATTTATTAGTGATTTTTTACATCTTGAGCAAAGTTACGTGTGTGAGCACATGCAAGCAAGTGCGACATTGTGCTTGGGCAAGTGTTTACATGTGATATGAGACTTGTTCCAACATTATTTTGTGTTTATAATGTAGGTATTGTAGGCATTGCTAATACATGTAGATTACAGTGACTTTACAACTTCATTTTCTCATTGCACAGCATCTTGTCACTTGCTAGTAGAGGCATGGGGAACACAACTATTGAAACTTTTGATGCAGTAATTCAGGTAGTGATACGTATATGCGGTTTGTTTATCTATAAGTCATCATGACAATAACCTCAAGTATACATGTGACTTGTTGACCTTTACATATGTGACTGGGCCTATAAAAACAAGGCATCTGTGCACAGAAAATTTGTCTACTCATAAAGAGTTAGAATTAAATAAATTGATTTTAATAAATTTAGCTGAAAACAATTCTCCCTGTAGAGAGCTCAGCTTTAATAAGTTAATTTTTAGAGTGTTCAGCTGCTGTACAATTTAGGTAAATGTAATGCCGAATCTAAGTGAGTCATGGAGGAGCAACACAAATTCACCTGAATTGTTGGTATTAAAATTTTTGCCATCACAGTTATTTGTTAGCCACCACCTTTGATTTCAAAACATTTTTCACCCTGGCTTTCTTGGAAGAACTGCACCCTTTTTATAGTTTGGCTGTCTTGGTTTAGTAAAGCATTATGGTACATTTGTCATGGTGTTTCACTTTAATCTGCCACAGTTCTACGTAAACATTGCAAAGAGGCTGGTCCACCCTGTTTGGTTTGGGGTATAGTTTTGTGTTATACATAGCACATTACTACCTGACTGTTTGTATTGTTGTACACTTTAGAACATTTCATCCACCATTGACAATTTGCTGGATGGTTCAAATGAAGTATCATTTGAAGTTGCAAGAGATGTACGTAAGATAAACACATGACCCTACATAAGTATGAGCATGTGTTTAAGTATGTAGTATGTAGTATGTAGTACGTATGTTACAGTATGTAAGTGATATCAGTGAGTATTCATGAAGGTGTTTTTCAAGGTACGTATATACTAAAATGCGTGGGCAGTCAATAACGTTTCATGGTTAGTACCAGCTATTACTCCACTACACTGTTATATAACAAGAGTCCAGGAAACTGGTAAACAACCCAGCTACATTATTAAATTGCACAAAACCTGACCTTCACAATTCCGTGATCATGCAATTAAAATAATATAGATACGCTGACATGATATTAGTATTGCAATACAGCTGGAGTATCACAATATTCCAATAAATTATATTGCACATCACTAATCAGTATAAATGGAAACCACATTAATACAGACAGGTTTAAGATTTTAATGGTTGTAATACTGTAACAGGTTTTAATACAGGTTTTCTCTATTTGCTAGGACATTTATTCTGATCACAATGAAATGTAAAGCCACAGAAGTATATTATCTGTGGTAAAATCCTAAACTACACAAATGCAAAATACATATACGTACGTACTTGCATATGTAACTACAATTGCGACTGTAATACACTGTATGTTAAATATTAAATTTTGAACCTAACACACACTCTTTGCAATGGCAGGTGGTACAACACAACATTACAATAATAGTATGACTGGCTGCCGGTTACATATATTTTACTACAAGTACAAGGAAAAATTAGAAATTTTAAGTTTGATTAGAAATAAATATGGTGGGACAAGGAAGGTTCTCTTACAACCTGAAAATACTGTACACTAGAGAATGTTTAATCACTACTTTTGTTTATGCCCTTGTCTACTGGTATATTATCAGCTAGGGTAGGTGACCTCCCTTGTCTACCGGTATATTATCAGCTAGGGTAGGTGACCTCCCTTGTCTACTGGTATATTATCAGCTAGGGTAGGTGACCTCCCTTGTCTACTGGTATACTATCAGCTAGGGTAGGTGACCTCCCTTGTCTACTGGTATATTATCAGCTATGGTAGGTGACCTCCCTTGTCTACCGGTATATTATCAGCTAGGGTAGGTGACCTCCCTTGTCTACTGGTATATTATCAGCTAGGGTAGGTGACCTCCCTTGTCTACTGGTATACTATCAGCTAGGGTAGGTGACCTCCCTTGTCTACTGGTATATTATCAGGGGTAGGTGACCTCCCTTGTCTACTGGTATATTATCAGCTATGGTAGGTGACCTCCCTTGTCTACCGGTATATTATCAGCTAGGGTAGGTGACCTCCCTTGTCTACTGGTATATTATCAGCTAGGGTAGGTGACCTCCCTTGTCTACTGGTATATTATCAGGGGTAGGTGACCTCCCTTGTCTACTGGTATACTATCAGCTAGGGTAGGTGACCTCCCTTGTCTACTGGTATATTATCAGGGGTAGGTGACCTCCCTTGTCTACTGGTATATTATCAGGGGTAGGTGACCTCCCTTGTCTACCGGTATATTATCAGGGGTAGGTGACCCCCTTGTCTACTGGTATATTATCAGCTATGGTAGGTGACCTCCCTTGTCTACTGGTATATTATCAGCTAGGGTAGGTGACCTCCCTTGTCTACTGGTATACTATCAGCTAGGGTAGGTGACCTCCCTTGTCTACTGGTATATTATCAGGGGTAGGTGACCTCCCTTGTCTACTGGTATATTATCAGCTATGGTAGGTGACCTCCCTTGTCTACCGGTATATTATCAGCTAGGGTAGGTGACCTCCCTTGTCTACTGGTATATTATCAGCTAGGGTAGGTGACCTCCCTTGTCTACTGGTATATTATCAGGGGTAGGTGACCTCCCTTGTCTACTGGTATACTATCAGCTAGGGTAGGTGACCTCCCTTGTCTACTGGTATATTATCAGGGGTAGGTGACCTCCCTTGTCTACTGGTATATTATCAGGGGTAGGTGACCTCCCTTGTCTACCGGTATATTATCAGGGGTAGGTGACCCCCTTGTCTACTGGTATATTATCAGCTAGGGTAGGTGACCTCCCTTGTCTACTGGTATATTATCAGCTAGGGTAGGTGACCTCCCTTGTTTACTGGTATATTATCAGGGGTAGGTGACCTCCCTTGTCTACTGGTATATTATCAGCTAGGGTAGGTGACCTCCCTTGTCTACTGGTATATTATCAGCTAGGGTAGGTGACCTCCCTTGTTTACTGGTATATTATCAGGGGTAGGTGACCTCCCTTGTCTACTGGTATATTATCAGGGGTAGGTGACCTCCCTTGTTTCACTAGTTGTAATTCAACTTAAAATTCCTCATTAAAGTTTCCTTGTACTTGTTTGTTTACTTTTTGTCACATAATTATGGCTGGTGAATCATGCATGATCCATCAAATGAAATAATGTTCTGTATCTTAAGGTGCATCCTAACTATCAATTTCTGAAGTGACCAATATGCTTCATTTTCAGCTATGCTTAGCCCATTATGCTGTGTTACAAATGAAGAACAGTACCTCTGCATTCAGTCCAGTCAGTACATTTACAAAGTTACAAATGTAGGGAAGCCATCACACCACTGTGAATCAACACGTTATCCTACCAGCAAAGAGAAATTGGACGCAATAGAAGACATACCTAATTGCATTGTATGACATATGACAATATGCAATACCTTCATGGTGCCTTGGAAGTATTGGTTAGGTACAACCAGTACTACCAAAAACCCTTTCAAAAGGTTCCTACAAAAAAAATTTTAAATCTTTATTTTGGGACATTTTTACTGCCTAACTAACTGACTGGCTGAATTACTCACTCACTCACTCACTCACTCACTCACTCACTCACTCACTCACTCACTCACTCACTCACTCACTCACTCACTCACTCACTCACTCACTCACTCACTCACTCACTCACTCACTCACTCACTCACTCACTCACTCACTCACTCACTCACTCACTTACTCACTAAAAAAATGTTTTCAGACTGTTTAAACCCAATAATGGCTGAACCTATGGGCTTGATTTTTGTACTGTTAGACATTACTTCAACCCAATAGGTGCTTTTCAGCATTGGGCTGGTTTCTGGTCTTTTTTTTTTTTAAGTGCAATCCTCCATGATACAGTACATACTACCATATTGTATGATACATAATGTGAGCCTCTGGTTTTCATGTTTAATGCCATTAGCTATGGTAATGTACGAGGGTATGTGTGAAATTATGTTATGGACAACAGTAATGTAAATGTAATACTTATGTAGTTACCAGGGCTGAAAACACAGTGACCAATAGAAGAGGTGCATTTAGAATGATACTTGCATATTTGAAATTCTTGCTAATTCTAATGGGGCCAGGTCAAGAGTGATTTTGTATCAATATGTTGGAAGTTTATTAATATAAAAATTTATTTCTGCATTTTGTGAATGACAGAATTTGAGGCTATCTTCAGGGAATCATTTATTTGTGAACATTTATTGGGATTATATGCTCCCAGGCCCCCACGTCTGGGATTGGCTGTTGTTTCAATTTGAAATAAACAATTGCAGTTGAGAAAAAAGTTTTGTGCGCATATATAATACATTTACAGATATCAGTAACCATTTAATGTTAGCAGATCAATATGGTAGTAGTTGTTTAAAATATTGATGATATCTAATGTAAAATAATTATCCAGATGCAGTTGCCAGTTGGTGAAGATTTATTACAAAACATTGAAAACTTTGCCGTAGCAATTGGTGAGGTCCTTACTGCTGCCATCTCTACTAATACTACTAATGAAACTAGTAGGACTATTGAGAGAGAAAACATTGGTATGTATGTAGTAGCTAGATGTATTTTGTAATAACACTGATAACTTTTTGTGTTTCATGTAGTTCTCAATGCTCAGTTACCATCAGAAGACATAAATTTGATAACTGATATAATATTTCCACTGACTAGTGATACTCAGGTCACTATACCAGCTGGTGCCATCATACATCAAAGAAGTGTGGAAGGTACATAGTAACAATGTACACTTGCATTCACATACGTGCAATTATACTAGTGTACAGCTTGTTTATGACATACTTTTGACTTTATATTATAGATACTATTGTACCAGTGGTGAGCTTTGTTGTCGATAACTTACAAAGATATCTCGTGGATGAGATTGCAATGTAAGCTAGTATATTTTGTACTCTGAAATATTCCTATATGCACATCAAACATATGTGCTCACATACTTACTGCAAAAAAAATTTTCACCTTAGTGGAGATAAACGATTTGCTGCTAGTATGATCTTATCTAGTCAGATCTCAAATGAAGTGATACAACTACCACCCAACAGTACTGTACTGTTGAGATTTGATAATGTAAGATTGTGAAGCAGTATTGAAATACCATGAAAATTTAATGTTGATATAAATATTAGTGATGAAAGTACTTTATTTATTAATAGTTTAAATTCCTTGTACATATTTTATGTTTATAAGAGCTAATCTTCACTCTGTACAATGTGAAGGCTACCACAGAAAAGATTTGTTGCTTTTATTAATAATCAGGTGCAAACAAGCTTGTTATAACTTGGGACATTATTTTACCACTTAAATAAAGGCTTCATTCTAATCATATTTGTTGAGTAACTGCAGTTGATAGCCTAGATAACTGTGCTATAATCACTTTGCTTGGATGTACGTAATAGTTTTGATGCATCATGAAAATTGTAATACATAGTTTCTGGAGAGCTGGGTTTATTAGCTGAGCTTGATTTAGTAAAACATTTTTTTCTTATTAGTTTCCTAATGCTAGTAAACTCACTAACTTCCAGTGTGCATTTTGGGATTTCAACCTGAGAGATGTGAAGTAAGTTGAACTACTTAGCTACATGTACGTACATATAAGGTACAGTATGCACACTTAACAGAACACTTTTCATCATGGTAAAGAAACATAATAGCCACATACTAATGAACAGAAATACTGACAAGTGTGCCACATAAAACTAGTGGTTCCACATACTGTGAATAGTTTATGCAGGTATCAAACGGTACGGTAGTACCGTTTAAGTAGAGATCACCTCGAAAATTTCATGCATTGCCCAAAATCCTGCTTTCAGAAATCATTCTAAAGACATTTACACGATGAAAGTCACCTTTACGGAATAGTACTAGTCCATATAATATATAATACAGCATTAAATATAACAAAACACTTACATGTGACTGGATATAGAATTTTTTTTAAATTGCCAAAACTCGAATTTTAGTCGCACTGCCTCACTGCCTGACCACAGTCGCAAGGCTAGAGGCCAAACAAAGCAGCGCACGGTCACCATTTTACGCCACAGTAACAAACTTACCAGTAGGATGTGCCTTTTGGGGTTCCGATGAGTGTAGGCCTCTGCGCCTTGTCTTTTCTTTTATCTTCAATCAGGTTACTGGTCTTCTTCATCCAACAAAACCATATCGAGGTGTTTATTTTCCATATCAGCACTTTCTTTCAGCAGCATATTTAAGCGCCATAGAATTATTTCAGAGCTGGATTTCAGAAGCGCTTCAGTCCGGGCGTTACTATAAGAGATACACTACCTAGATATCTGCAACTTCACGATTGGGATCCTGTTCAATATAGGTTCGAGACCAAGCCCATCAAATAAAGATCTAATAGCAATAGAGTATGGAGACCCCACCTCTTATCAATCTAGTTATTTACTTACAGGTTTTTGCAATTGAATTCGTCGCCTTTGCGATTGAATTCGTCCCGTTTGCAATTGAATTCGTCGGTATTGCAATTGAATTCGTCCCGTTTGCAATTGAATTTGTCCCGTTTGCAATTGAATTCGTCGGTTTTGCAATTGAATTAGTCGGTTTTGCAGTTGAATTAGTCGGTTTTGCAATAGAATTCGTCACATTTGCATTACAATTCGTCATAAACAAAACGGCTCCAAGAAACCAACCCGTTCATTAAGAGATGAACTATTTATGCCTTGGAGAGTTACACTTGCGACACTAGAAAGTAATTGGAGCTGGTAGTACGCGAAGTTGATAGCTGTCTGACAAGTTAATTAACTTTCTCGCGAGTGACCACACCCATCGCGAATGGCGTAGTAGAGTTTGGAATGTTGCTGGATAGGCTGTAGAAAAAGAATTATTGCCTTATAAAGAGTTGTTTACTGCTGTTGTACTTGAACAAGTTCTTGTAGCAGCTGCTACATCATGTTTTCGTGTTTCCTCCAGCTGCCATTCTTGTTACGGACGAATTTAACTGCAAAAGCGACGAATTCAATTGCAAAACCGATGAATTCAATTGCAAACGGGACGAATTCAATTGCAAAAGCGACGAACTCAATTGCAAACGGGACGAATTCAATTGCAAAGTCGCCGAATTCAATTGCAAAAACCTGTAACAGTAAACAATATCACCTCACTCTTTATTGGTCTAGCTAGCTGCACACCTCTTGTCTGACTCGAGATATACTCTAATACAACAGTCACTCTAATACAACAGTCATGTATGATAGAACAGTTACAAGTTACATTGGTCTGGTAGACATATAAGCAAACACAAGTATATTACACTATTGTTCTAAAGGAGACAGGTGCCCCTCAGCAACAGCAAGGTCAACAGCTGAAGACACACAAGGACACTTGGATCTAGAATGTAATTCCTTGATACACATTAATGGAGATCACAGCAAGGAGAACCCCAAATTACAGCGAAGCCAGCCCATAACCACAGAATATAAGGGACTCCACTTCTCACTGAGCAAATGGGCAAGATGTTTATAAATAATAGTTATACAGGCACAATGTGGAGTCTATGAAATTTATAAACCCGAAGACCCGGGCTGTTGTAGCGCACAAGCGAAGCGAGGGCACTACTAAGGGCCTGAGGGTTTATAAATTTCATAGACTCCACATTGTGCCCATATAATTGTTTTAGACTTTATTTCACATTACACTCAGATTACTTACCTCATCCACGGCTGTTTCTGCTGTTGGCTCGGCAAAAGTGGCTGGTTTTCTTATGATAATACTAGCGCCATGGCAACTATACATCCTCACGTGACAAAATAATCATGCTTGTTAAATCACCGCACGTGAACAATGCATTGCGATTGGACAAACCGGATTCTGAGCATATGTTATATTGTGCCTGAAGGCGTGGAGTATATTAGAAAACAAGGTGGAGTATATGACATTTATTACCCACCCAAAACAGCCTAAATAGAGTCTAAGTGATGCATGATGGTATCCGTCTTCCCCATAATATGTACCTACAGATGTGGAAAATACAAATGAACTAACACAAGTTACATTGTAGCTAGCTGTGCCACAACAAAAAAACTAAGGGAACTAGTAGTGAAACAAGAGATAAATGATGGTGTTACAGCATAGCTCAGTGTACTAGGGATTATTTATAAAGCTCCTAGCTTACACTAATACATATATCTAAATATGAATTAATTTTGCATACCTTTACCCTAAGCGAATAAACATTGTTATAGGTTCTCTGGTGGGGATTCTTATGTATACGTACTTGTATGTACATTATATAACATCAAACTGTATAAACAAGCAAGTACACAGGTTCAGTGTTGGTAGTAGGCTTAAGTGCAGTATAAAATTATCTATTATTCTTTCTGACAATTCTTTTTCTATGCATTTCTTATTTTCAAAGTTATTCCCAAAAGTTTCCTGGAATGATTACTGAAAGAGAGCAAGCTACATAACATTTGGTTGTCTGTTTTGGTGACTGATCTATTAGTGTATCTCGATTTTTTGTACCGATTTTTTGCTAACAGTATTTGAGGATATATCTTCATAAAAATGTGAAACTTTCAATTATTTATTCTTGAAGATCATCCTTTTTTTCTGGCATTATTCCTGATTCTTTCTACAATTATTTTTGAAATTATTCTGATGTAAAATACACATGCCTAATGGTAATTATCAGTGTTGGGAGTAACGCGTTACTTATGTAATGCGCTACGTAATATTATTACTTTTGTGGTAACTAAGTAATATAATGCAATACGCTATGAAAACAGGTAATATAACTCAAGTTACTTCACTTACAAATGTAATACATTACCTAAGTAATATAGTTACTGTAACGAATCTAATATTACGTAGTACTATTACTACAAGTAACGAAGTTACTAATCTCGTTAGTGATCCACTGAGTAATGCTTAGCCACAACAAAGTAATGATGCCTTTGGAATGAAGCCTACTGAATGAAGCTTATTTACCAGCTTCTTACTCATAAGCAAGATTTGCACATTGTCCAACAACACAATCATGTCACGTGATAAAGTGGTAGTTTCACACGTGACAGCTTAAGGCTGTGGACACAAAGTAATTATGTAATATTATTATAGTTACTTTATTTTATGGGTAATATGTAACTGTAACTAAATAGTTCAGTTGCAAGTAATATGTAATATGTAACTTTTACAAAGTAACTTGCCCAACACTGGTAATTATACACACAATTTAAAACCATAAGAAATGTCTTGCTGTTATTTTTGTACACAGTGGTCAAACAATTGGAGGATGGTCTACTGAGGGTATCATACAGGATAGTAATCCAGGACTACCTGTATTGTGTAATACTACACATCTAACAAGTTTTGCTGTACTTGTGAGTAGTGGAAAAGGACAAGTATGTACCTCAATTGTTTACATACATAACACCTACAGATTATGAAGATAGACACCATTTCTTGGCTTGTGAACACTATAGTATTATATAATTAGATTTTTTAACTTTACTGTTGCAGTGTACTGCTTTTGTTCCTCCACATTTAGGGATCCCTGTCACTTCGTATAGTCAGTTATATTGGATGTGGTATATCTATTGTGTGTCTAATAGTGACCATCATTACTATAATAGTATGGAGGTTAGTCTTAATTGTTCCTTTAAAATGTACAAATGTCATTATGATTTTTATTTTCTGGGTGTGTATGTGCATATGTATGTGTGTGTGACCATATCTATGAAAACCTGTGCATTTTTCAAATTCTTGTTTATTAAATATTTATAATATACTTAGTCAAGTGTATGCTCAAGCAAAGTTTTGGTCTCACATGTCAATAACCTTGGGAGTTACAGTGATAAAAAGTGGCAAACACAGAAAAGTTGATTTGTGCAGCAAGAATAGGGAAATTAAATTACAGGCACTCGCTAAAACAGTTGTAACGTACAAGCACAATCACATACAGAGTTGAAATGTGTGCCGTCGTGTTCACCGTGAATAGAGGAATTGATTACTGGGTAATCTTTTCCACTTTCTTTACTTACATATGTACAAAGGCAAAAACAGTAAAGAAAGATCAATCATGTACGTAACTATTGTTTTAATGCGATATAAACAAGTATCCATAACTTGTGTATCCATAAGCGTATTGCAATGAAATAAATATTTTCGAACTCCTCTTGAGTAGGCAAATGAAGGTTTTTATTGTTAAACTTTTCCTTTACAATCAAAGCATTCAAAAAATTTTAAAATATGCGAATATTTCACCCAGCTTTACTGAAAATTTGGCCTTGTCTAGTTGTATCGGGTTTTCCCATATCTGCTCACATAATATTATGTACATACTCATGTACAGTAATTTAATGGGTATATACACTATAGATGCTTTGATTGGTCTATACATAATTGAGAAAAAGGATGCAATATACAATTGCATCAACTGTACATGTATACTTTATGCTCTTGTGCAGCAGTTTGTTGCAGCCGTGTAGTATGCCAATTGTATGTATTTGCTTTCTTTTTGTTTATTTATGCAATCATCTGCATTTATTTTAGAAAAAAGGCATTTAAAAAGAAGCATCACTTGGTACATCTAAACCTCTCCATTGTTCTCCTCTTAGCTTTGTTGGTATTTGTCAGTGGAATAGAAACTGCTAGTAACAACACAGTAAGTGTGTGGTATTGTTACATACATGTGCAAATACTGTATTATTATTATTATTATATTGTGTTAAGTACAGAACTCAGATTGAGTATTATATGTACAAATTTGCAATGTTGTTCTTAAATTGATTAAAAGATTCTGCTTTAACCACCGATGATGGTAAACTGTTCCACATAGTAATAGTTGATGGAAAAAATGAGAATTTGTAGGAGTCAACTCTGGTACACAGTTGAGTATACAGTATGTGAGTCTGCCTTCAAAATCAAGGCATGTGAGCACAAACTACACCCCATCACTCAGCAGGTCATATCTCAGTACTGGAATGGATTATTAAGTATTTTGTGACTTGTATTGTTGACTGGATCTGCAAAATTACACATTTGTGCATTTTAAAATTCCATATTATGTAATCTACTTAGCCAAGTGTATGCTCTGGCTAAGTTTCAGCCTCGTCAATAACTTTGCAAGTTACAACCCTACAAAGTAACAACAACAGAAAAATCGATTTTTACAGCAAGTATAGGGAAAATAAATTACAGGTGCTTACTACAACAGTTGTAACTTACAAGCAGAGTGACACAGATAGTTGAAATTTGCACTGTCATGTTGAGTTTTTCTTGTATCACCATTCTTCACTACATACAAAGGTGAAATTAGGAAAGAAAAATCGATCACATACTAGCACTTTGCCATGATGTAAACAATGACAATAACTTACATGTTCTTGTGTCTACTGCAACTCCTCTTGATAGGAGAATAAGATGACATTCAGGATTTTTTTGTAGACCCTTTTCACTAAAAAAAGCATTCAAAAAATTTACAGATTTTCAGGTATTTATTCACCCATTGTATACAATGCTGATTGTGTTGGGTATTTGCAGATCCAGTCACATAAATTATTTCCATTAAGGGCTAAAAATTACATGGCCAACACAATGGCATAAAAAATTATGAGTCATGAAGGTTTTGAAAATTTTTTGTAAATTTTTATGTGCCAACATTCCCTGTTTTTGCAGGCCTGCTCACCTACAGAAGAGTGTGGTTTGAGCAAGTAGGTTTGGGTTTCTGTAAAGATGTTAAGATGTTGGCACATATGGTTGTATGTTAAAATATGGTGCATTTATGTAGAGCCAGTTTGTTTTAACAACCAAATAAAAATGCTTAGGACTTTCACCACCATTACATGTACATAATACTTGTACGTAGGCACTTTTCAAACAATGCTAGTTCCAAGAATAATAGTAAAGAAAACAAATCCACTTTCCCTACTAAAATAATCATACATTACTACATTTTCAAGTTGACGTTTTAAGTTTGTATTTACTATTTACAGTTGTAAGGGAATTAAGGTACTCTGTATAGCTTACAATCATTCTGTATAAAACATTCAAGACTAATTTTAGCAATTGCAAGTGCTAATAAAGAATCCAAACCAGCATTGGTACATAGTCCAGTAAATAATTCCTCTCCTCTGTAACTTACAGTAATTGTCTGAAAGCCTTGATTCTCTAAACACCAAATGTAACAACTGCTCAACCATGTACTTGTCACCAGTCATGTATGTTGTATTACAGCAATTGATCAAAGGCATGTATATAAATCAATAGGCTTCACAAATTTATTTATTTCATCACTTCTCTCTATCTCTAGAAAAAAAGTTTTCAGAAAACTGTACTGTGTGTAGATATGTATAAACGGCTAATAGTATGGTGTGTGGAGGGTCAAAAGCTGCCACCAGTGTTATAAAACAGTTGTATCCCAGAATACATGTTGCTAAGCATCACTTTTAGGCTACACAGTCTAGTGATTAATTAAAGCTCAATGCAAAATATGAATTTACAATGCTAGCATTAAGCTACATAATTAAGACTATTTCATTTTTAGAATAACCAGTTGCACACTAAATAACTCACTGAATGGGAAGCAGTACAGTGACTAAACCATCAGTTCACCATGCACTCATTTGTGCAAACTAAATACCAATAATATGTTGACAAACGACCAAGACAGTAACATGATTCTGTAGACACAGTTCTCTTACCTTCTGTTTTTGTACTGCAAATATAGTTTCCTTTGATCTGCACGTGCTCCATACCACAAAAGAATCCATAACACACCTATTCAGTTTGTATATGATTTATAAATCTGGCTATCAACCTTCGGGTGTTCTTTTACAAATCAGATACACACCTCATACAATAGGTGTGTCATACTATTAAACGGTACGGTCTTACTGTTTAAGTAGGAATCCAGGTGAAATTTTCGTGTGCCGCCAAATTTTCGCCTTTAAAAATCATCTTAGAGATATCTTATGAAACAAAAATCACCTTTACAGAATAGTACTAGTCTATATAGTACATAAAACAGCATTAAATACAACAAAACGCTTACAGGTGGCCGGATATAATTTTTTTTTAAATCGCCAAAACTCGAATTTTAGACTCACTACCTCACTGCCTCACTCACTGACCACAGTCACAAGCCTAGAGCCCAAACGAAGCAGCGCACGGCCACCATTTTACGCCACAATTACAAACTCACCAGTGAGATGTGCCTTTTGGGGTTCCGACGAGTGTGTGCCCTCTGCGCCTTGTCTTTTCTTTTATCTTCAATCAGGCTGTTTGTCTTCTTCTTCATCCAATGAAACCATATCGAGGTGTTAGTTTTCCGTATCAACACTTTCTTTAAACTGCATAAATAGACACCACAAAATTATTTAAGACGCTTAGACTACGCTACTGTACGGAGGAATAGATTATATTCCTACTGATATAATCTATGACGGAGGGTAATGTACGGAGGTACTCAGTGGTATTGGATAGCTTCACGATAGGTCACAAGATCACGCCCATTCTTCATTCTACGCATTATCGATCTATCGATTGAAACCACGATGACACACCCCTTTCACTAGCTGTATTTCAGACTAGCTGTATTTCAGTGACCACACACCTTCAATTTGGAAGGCTGACTCAACATACTCTATAATCGATCAAAACCATGCCCCTTTTTTGGCAAGCGCACATCTTGCAGGCTGCCTCGAGATACTCTAACACAGCAGTCACCCTAATAGAACAGTCACATGTTTATAGCTAGCCGTATGCCTTAACAAACAACTAAACAAACTAGTATATTAAAAATTATAAATTTAAAAATAAAGTAGGAATCCAAACGATAAAAAGTAGTGAAACAAGAGAAGAACAATGGTAGCTATTACAGCATAGCTCGGTGGGAAATTCCTACTTTGGCATTGAATGCAAAATAATGGCTATATCATGCCAAAGTAGGGATTTCCCACCGAGCTATGCTGTAATAGCTACCATTGTTCTTCTCTTGTTTCACTACTTTTTATCATTTGGATTCCAACTTTATTTTTAAATTTATAATTTTTAATATATTTAACATAACCATTCAGCCATTATTTATTGGAGAGGCACCATGTATATACATACAAGACAAAACTGGTTACATACTGTAAAAATGAAATGTGTACTGCATGCCAAAATGTCATGATATACACACACCAATTATACCAATTAGTTTGTATATTGTGACATTTTGGTGTGTCAGACACACTTCATTTTGTACACTGTACTGTTTACTACATATTTATAAGTACTCACAAAAGATTTTTGTGTTTGCATAGTTGCCATAGAGTGAATATGTGTTTTAGAGAAGCATGTTTACATGGTAATTATTTTACAAGCGATACGATAGTGAAAGCAAGTCTGAAGACAGTGATGACTACACAATTTAAATTTGAATGATCTACATACATACAAATGTAACATCTTTGTTATTGATGCTTGCTGCTCTAGCCTGGCTGTATATTTGTCACAATACTACTACACTACTTCTTCCTGGCTGTATTTTCTTGGTCGCTATGTGAAGGGATGATGGTCTTTACATTGTTTACTAAACCATTCTACGAGGGATTCTTTCACCAAATGAGCTTCTATCTGATTGTTGGTTGGGGTAGGTACATTATTCTCTATCTTATAAAGTACTAATCACTTACATAATGACCCACAGGTCTTCCTATTCCAATAGTGGTAATATCAGTTGCTGCATCACATGACAATTATGGACTATACTATAATGAGGAGAGATGGGCGTAAGTTGTGTAGATACAGTACCCGTAATGTAAAGTGCAGTACAATATCCATGCACAATGACAAATCTGAGTCTGAGGTTAAGCCAAGGGTTTTTGTTCTACTTAGATATGATTGCATTGCAAAAATCTACCCTTGACATCTTATTTATGTATTTAATAAGAAAAATACAGGCTATCGGTCTCTCATTATTAGGGATGCGCCGATTTTGCCAGCAAAATTTTTGGAAAAATACGTTGGTAAAAGCAAAGAGCAAAATGCTGAGAAATAGGTGGAAAATTGGAAAAATGGGCACCAAGGGATGGCAACTTGGCACATTTTGTATGAAAAAGATTGAGGTACTCTAATAGAACAGTCACGCATAGTATTAGGACAACATGTGTTCATAGGAAATGGTGACTTAAGATCGAGATACTCTAATAGAGCGTCACTATGTACAAAATATTCTGAGATACTGCAATTAATTTTTACTGATGCTCAGATAGAAAAATTTTGAGCAAACTACGTATTGAGCAAAATAGGTAAGAAATAAAAGAATTGCTGGAAAGAATAATAGATGGGAAAATAATCAAAATAGGCTCATTCCTACTCATTATGTCCATATCCAATTTCGTCCTGAAATGTCTTCCAGTCACAATGAGTATTCCTAAAGTGTGGACTGTAAATTTGTGCAATTACCCTTCTCTAGTTGCATATCGTGACTACAGTCAACTTTTTTATGCACTAATAAACTACATAGATACTTACATTTCCCTATTACACTTCTCTGATTGCCTAGTTGAAGTTCAAACTGTATGTGTGTACACAAAACACAAATGCTAAAATAAAAGGAAGCTACTGTAGATGATTCCAGCTTTGAGTTTAAAATGGCTAGCTGTTTTATCAATAAAGAGATGTGTGTTGCATTAGATTACATAGTTTAAAACACTTTTAGATTAGTTAAATACATAAAATAATTTTACACACAACTTCAGTGCTATGGACTTTTCTCATTATATGAACATCAGGTGGTTTTTATAACTGACATTCCACTGTATTTTGTTGTGCATGCTGGATTTGTGTTCTTGTACTGTTACATGTAGTGTAACATTGTTATGAATTGTATACAGACAACATTAACACTTTTATACTAATGCCCATGATATTTAATAGGTGTTGGATATCAGAGGATGATGGGGCAATATGGGCCTTCACTGCCCCAATGATCATTATAATACTGGTATGTACTACTGTATAATACAGTGTGAGGTGTGTGTTAATGCATCTTTCACAGGTCAATTATTTCTTTCTGGCTGTGTCAGTGTTTAAGGTATATAAAGCAAAAGTACGTCATCAGAAAATGTCAGCTGAACAAAAATCAAAATATGAAACTGCACGGTAAGTAATGGTACTGGATATAGTATGTACTACGTACCAGCCAATTATGCTGGTATAATTTAAAGCATAATAAGTGACCAAAAGCATCAAGCATAATGCCAGCATAATGCCAGCATAATAAGGACGATATTTGAAAATTTAATTAAAATGTGTAATATGCGTGCCTGAAAGAAAGCAAATATTCTCTGCCAATAGTATTATTAGTGCATTTCATATTTTAAAACTTGTAATAAAATTTATTAAACCGTTTCTTTGCTGGTTATTCACATTTTGCAGAAATAAGATAGAGATACTCTAATAGAACACTCACTACTCTAATACAGCAGTCACAAATGGCTGATATACTCTAATAAAACAGTCAGTTCTAGAGCACAATCTTGATTTTGAAAGCATAATTTTGTGCATAATACACTTAATTTTTGAGCAATGCTCAAAAGCATAAAAGATAAAATTTTGGGCATAATAGGCCAGAGCCTATTACGTATGTGTAATTGTTTGTATACAGTTTGCATACACAAAAGTGTTTAGTAACATATTACATATGTACAGTACATTAAATTAATTCCAAGATTTAATATTATGCAGAAATTCTGCACACTGTACTTCAGTAGTTCTTTGTGAGGAATGGTATTTAAAATGTGGTACATAGCCACCAGGTATTTGGAGTATTCAACATTCATCATAGACTTATGGATCTGAGATAACTCCAAGAAAGCTTTAGCACAAAACTACAGTGAAAACTCTATAATCCAATGTTGAGAAAATTGTGTCAGATTAGTGAGCATGTCAGATTATTGACGCAGTCTTACGTATATAGAAAAACAGTGGAACCTGTGTTAATGGTCACCTGAATAGAGGATATAAATACCAAAAGTCTTAATCAGCATGTGATTTTTTAAACCATATTGTCACTGCTTGAAGTATCTTAGTTTACTACAGTGGTATATCCCCAGTATATGGAACAGTTAATTGTTTGTTATTGTAGTAGTTTTTCAGTAAACCCGCATTCACTGATGTTTTACTGAGAGTTTAAAACTTAGTAAAATAATTATGTTCCATATACTTAAGTTTACTGACACTTTACGATCAGTATAACTACAGTAAGGCATCTTAACAAATTAGTAAACTAAGAACCTTCAAGCAGTGTGTAACGGTGAATGGATGTATTGTGTCATCCGGCAACAAGTGTAATAAATTCATTGCATAGACAGTACACTAGTATAGACAATGAAAAATTCTTGTACATACAAAATGTATGAAGAGTACAACTGGTGATAGAAGACTTACCCGTAGCTGTAGTGGAAGGTTTATAAGACCAAGCTGCATTCCATACTCATAATTTATGTTTATATGGGATTTTTAACATCTAATTGATAATAATATTATTCATTTGAATTATAGTGTGCATATCCTCTATTAAGCAGTCACCTTTGTGTAACAGCCATGGTCACAAGGTGCTAAATATTTTTCCATGCAGAAATATATGCACTGTGGTCTGTACTAAGTGGTCACCTGTCTAATGTGTATAATAGCCAACCAAGAATTCACCTATCTGTGCATGAACCAGCTGACACATCTTGTTGCTCCTGGTAGCAGCTGCTGTTGACATCCTTGTGACAAGTCATGGCTTTCATTAGTTGTAGTAAACCTTGTTCTACTAATTAAGCCATTGTAATCTCATACCCACTCTCACAATAAAGTAGTGCCCCCTGGTCTTCTTTTAGGACCTGACATTTTTAACCTGAATTTAATATACATGGGGAAGCTCCAGGGGTAATCCTAAGGTTTCCGGAAACCAGTCACATTCAGATCGAGATACTCTAATAGAGCAGTCAATCACTCTAATAAAGTATTGACAGTATTATTTAGAATGTAGCAAGCTATGTAGTTATAAAATTTTATTTTATTTTATCAGTGATATTAATATATAGTTAGCGGAGGGCAGTTATTCACAGCAGGCAGTAACCATTTTTTGGTCTTCACCCAAAATCTAGCTATGGTCTCAATTAGAAACTAGTTACCAAAAATCCTGGAGCCGCCTATGTATATACAACAGACTAGTATGTGACCGGATCTGCAAGAACCCCATATGTTAGCGCATTTTTGAAATACAGTTTATTACATTTTCTTTAGCCAAAGGAATAATCAACCGAAGTTTCAGCTCTAGAAGCTTTGAAGTTGTGAAGATGCAGAGCTACAAAGTGGCAACAACAGGAAAATTGATTTGTACAGTGACAATATGGAAAATAAACTACAAGCACGTAATTAAATGGTAATAACTTACGATTGCAGTCCCCTACCAAGATGAAATTTCCACCATCGAATTCTCCATGGACAGGCGAATCCGGTGCTGGGTAAGTTTTGCCTTCCAGTCCCTTTCTATGACCAGAGCGAAGACGAAAACATGAGAAAAAATGATAGCAAACTGCTTGTGCAGACTAATGGTCATAACGTCTGCCTCATTGAGAGCACTGACACAAAACAATGATTTCCAAACTCCTGGGGATCACAATGGTACCAAGGTATTTGCTGTTACCATCTTCCTTCACTTTGAAACAAGCATTCAAACAATTTTGCAGAATTTTTCGATCTCGTAAATATATTACCCATTGTGTTTTATTGTATATTATACTGTAAAATTATGCTTGCGCTAACACATGGCAGATCCGGTCACATATGTAAAGAATACTAATTTAATAATGAAGTAGTGATCCAAGCAATAAAAATAGCGAAACAAGATGTGAATGATGGCATTAGAGCAAAGCTTGGTGGGAAAACCCCTACGTTGTCATGGTACGACTATAATCTTTGCCAAAGTAGACAGTTTTACTATCATTTATCTCTTGTTTCACTACTTTATATGGCTTGGATCCCTAATTCATTTTTAATCAATAATTTTATACAGTACTAGTTTGTGTGGTTTTTTGTTATAGCATACAGTTAAGTGGGGATCCCCCAAAAGTGATGCGTGCTGCCTAAGATGCCACCTTTAAAAGTAATCCTAGAGACAAACAAACATCACCTTTACATAGTGCATCTAACATCAAATACAGTCAGGATTCTAACAAGTGTGTGTCCTCCACACTTTGTCCTTCGATCATACTGGTCATCTTCTTCTTGATGCAATGGAACCACTATATTAAGCCATTCATTTACCTTCCTTGATCAACACAGTAATTTATGCACCACAAAAAATTTTTAAGCTTTTACACTCAGTAGATATCTGTAACTTCACGAGATAATGCCCATTGAGGACCTACTGTAGGTAGTAGATTAATAATGATCAAGCATGAGAACCATACTCCTTACTAATCTATTTACCTGATCATGTTGACCATACCCCCTTATTATTGATCTAGCTACATTTATAGTGCTAGTACAATGAAAATATGAAATAGTAGCACACCCCCTAAGTAGATGAAGGCTGACTCGAGATACTCTAATACAGCAATAATCCTGATAGACCACTTGTACATATACTGTACAACATCTTTAAGGCATATTCCTCCAATAAAACACTCACTGAATATTAGATCTGAGCCTATTATGCTCACAATTTTATCTATTATTCTTTCAAGAATTTCCCAAAAAATTCTCCTAGCTATTATTCTTTTTCTATTCTTGTATCTAGCCTATTATTCCATAATAATGCTGATTAGTTTCTGTGGCTAGTTGTTTGGTTTTCAAGATGCTGCTATAAGTAGTTTTTCCAGAATAAATAGCCTAAAATGAAGTATTTTTATAGCCATAAATAGTTAAAAGAGACTTAGAATATCTGCAGTAATAATTCAAATATTCTCAATTATATTATTATCCCTTATTATTATTATCCCTTATTATTATCCATTATTATCTGTCTTATCCCTTATGCTGGCTGCAGATGATTAACATGAAACCATCTGACTGCTCTATTAGAGTATTTGAGTGTTCTATTAGAGTATATCGATCTTTTAGAGGCTTTTCAGTCAGCACTTGTATAATAATACCATCATTCTTAGTAACACCTAACTGTTTCTTCTAGCTAATCAAGAATAGACACACCCCTTACTTCCATTGATTATTCCCACGAACGTCCGATAATTCTAAAATAATGTCTGGAACCATTCTATTATATTCTGGATTTATTCTCATAAAATTGGTGACCTGATATTCTGAAAATTATGCCAGCATAATGCAGTAGGTGCAGGCCTACTGAATATCAACATTCTTCCACTGGTATTATCTTGTTGTCCTTCCCTCCCTCCTTCGACCCATCCCCCCCCCCCCCACACACACACACACACACATTTGCATATGTGTATGTAGAGTAATTCAGAAACATAACTTATTTTCAACTTTTTGTATAGTGCTGTACTGATCAGCATTCTGGCTCTTCTGCCCTTACTTGGAGGTACATGGATATTGGGATTACTGTTTCTAATTGACAGTGATTCTGAACCACTGGCCTGGATGTTCACTATATTGAATTCATTACAAGTAAGTATTATGAATCAGACAGTAACACTGACTTTTATTGAGGATGACACTTGTGCTATTTCCAAGTGTACTAAGATCAGTTTTGTGGCATAAACATGTGATTTGTTGTTTTGTTTAATAAAGATAACCTTCACACTTACCAAGGCTTCCTGTGAACTATTGTATTTATGTACGTAAATTCTATACACTTGCAATAACTGTTGTTGATAATTAGAGATGATGTCAATGATAACAGCTGAGGTAATCATAAATGTCATCATTGGTTTCTAATCTATGGACAAAGCAGTTATTTTAAAAATGTCCTAACCAAAACTGTGGGTCTTATTATGTAAACAAGTGTTAGATGTCTTATAAAACAAAAATCTTTGTAAATAAGGGCTTTCACATGTCTAAAGTAGTTAAGAAACACTGATGTTGCACTATGTGAAATGATTAGTCCACTTAGATGCTGTACTACAACAACCTACTAGGTAGGAATGTGCGATAGAATATTTGTGACCGGATCTGTGAAAACCCAACATAATGGCACAAGCCTAAATTTTCAGTATAAGCCATTGATTGCAATGGGTAAAATATTTGCATAATCGAGAAAAAAATTTGTAAAATCTTAAATGCTTTGTTCCTTGTGAAGAAAGGTTCCAATGATAAAAACCTGGATATCATTTTATTCGCCTACTCAAGAAGAGTTCAAAAATCTTTGTTTTATTGCAGTAGACTAAAGGATACGTAAGTTATGGGCATTTGTGTACGTCACATCTAAATGATCGTATGCAATCGATTTTTCTTCACTGGTTTCGTCTGTGTATGTAGTGAAGAATGATAATAGAAAAACCAACTTACCCACTAATGGCCTTCCCTATTCATGGTGAACATAATGGTGCAAGTTACAACTCTTTACTGCATTGTATTTGTAAGTTACAGCCATTTTTGTAAGCGCATGTAATTTATTTTCCCAATACTTGCTGTACAAATTGATCTTTCTGTTGTTGCTACTTTGTAGGGCTGTAACTCCAAAAGTTGTTGGCATACAAGGCTGGCCAGAGCATACACTAGGGTTTCCAATGTTAAAATTCAACTTCTTCAAAATAATTTGTTAACTACTGTTACATGTTGGACTAACTCTCACTTGAATACAGCTGCAGTGGCAATAAATTCCATTGCCTTCTTGGGGTAGAAATCGATCGAAATACCTGCAAAATCCGACATTACAAGCTGTAACTCTCAGAAGTCTTGATACTTTTATTGCAATACTGGAGTTCAACGTTCCTCTATGAGTAAACCTTCACCTAAATGCATTGGTAGTTTGATTGGTGAGGTAGGATTTCTGTCACTGCATCATTTGAGCACAATTTTGGGCTCCAAAAATGGGTTTTCGTCTATGGACACCAAACGATTGATAGCTCAAACTTCCTCACACCACAGCAGTAATCATCCATCAATAAAGAAGTCACATACGAAGTAAGGTTAAGTTGTGACATCTCTAACCATCTGGGTGATCGTGATATAGGGAAAAATTAGCCGGAAATCACACCTTCACTACATAACTTGTCTACTCAACTGTTTAAAAATAGATATCTCGGTGTAAAACAACTGTATGATCCATAAAATATAACTAATAGCGAAGTTATCATCACTGCAATTTAGTTGCAAGTTCACTTAGCCTGGTTCAATCAGGCTCATGTGACTAGGAATGGTGTGGTCAGTAATGATACACTGCCTACATTTATTTGTTTATTATTACTGGGCAAGCAATATTTGTATTGAGGGATAAAATCACAGTTGTTGTAGCACTGCAGAAGACATCAAGTGTTTAGATGGCAGAAATCACATGAGCTTCATTGTAATTTCCTTAGCACCATTAAATTTTATTTTACGATCCCTGACAACAATAACCTCACTCCTAGCTGTACTTTAGGGATCATACAGTTGTTTTACATCACGATTTCTATTTTTAAGCAGTTGAGTGGGCAAGTTATGTAGTCAAGGTATGATTTCCGGCAAATTTTGCGTTATATCATGCTCACCCAGATGGCTAGAGATGTCACAACTTAACCTTACTTTGTATGTGATGTCTTTGTTGATGGATGATTACTACTGGAGTGTGAGGAAATTTGGGCTATCAATCGTTTGGTGTCCATAGACGAAAACCCATTTTTGGAGCCCAAAATCGTGCTCAAATGATGCAGCGACAAGAAACCTACCTCACCAATCACACTACCAATGCTTTTAGGTGAAGGTTTACTTACAGAGGAAGGTTGAACTCCAGTATTGCGATAAAGGATCAAGGCTTCTGAGAGTTATAGCTCGTAATGTCAGATTTTTCAGATATTTTGATCGATTTCTACCCCAAGAAGACAATGGAATTTATTGCCACTGCAGTTATATTCAAGTGAGAGTTAGTCCAACATGTAACGGCAGTTAGCAAATTATTTTGAAGAAGTCGAATTTTTACATTGGAAACCCTACATCCACTTAGCTAAGTAGATTATAAAAATTCAATAATAAAGAATTTTTAAAATGCGCCATTTTGTCGGGTTTTCGCAGATCCGGTCACATTTGTGCGACCTGTCTGTTGACTTGATGAGGCACTTTCCATTAGTCATTCTCCTCCCGAATTTCATTCCCGTCCCATTATGTTTTTCTAGAATTCTTCTTACCCCTAAATAGGGATGTGGCGATTATGCCTGCATAATTTTGGGCATAATATGTATGTGTGGGAATCAGGAATTAGGCTAGTATTTTGAGGGCTTTAACAGTAGGAAATCTGCAGATTGCACAATTCTGTTAAAAAATCAAGATACTCTAATAGAGCAGTCAGAAACTCTAATAGAACAGTCACTGAATATTGTTTATTCTAATAAAGCAGTCACATTGAAATGAAATACTCTAATACAGCAGCCAACTAAAGAATTCAAGATTATTTGAAGCTTAAACATCAATGAAGATGGTCTGATACAGCAATAAACTGCCATAATTAGCCAATCACGGTGGTATAATTTTGGGAATAATGGGCAATTCTTAAAAGCATAATAGCTGATTTTTTTAGCACTGCTCAAAAGCATAATACTCAATTTTTGGAGCATAATAGCCTCATGCCTAATGCTAAATGAGGAAACATCCAACTATACTTAGCCAGAATTAGCCATAGCCATTATAATATAGGTGTACAGCTCTCGTAACACTGTGTACATACGCATGTAGTACATACAAGAGTTGTATGCATAGCATACGTGCACATGGCACACATGATAAATGTTTTAATTATTAATGTAACGGTTATTGGTTCTTTTATGTGTGTTTTACATGCCTTGTAATTATGATTCTTTGTTATTTTAGGGCTTTACCATATTCTTCTTCCATGTTTTACGGAACAAAGAGGTAATAAATGTGCACATTAGGAGCTTACACATACTGTAAGATGCTTATGGCACTAATGATGCACATACTGTATTTACTCCACACCTTCAACAATAGCTACATCTGCCAAAATTGATTTTGAAAATTGGTCTTCGACATCATTTTTGAGCATTGAGTGTTGGTCAAATTTGGACAATTTTGCCGGAGTATTCTACGTATGTGAATGACTTTAGTTTATTCATTATGTTTCTTGGTTATTTCAACAAACAAGATAATTAAATGTTTGGGTAACTTAATGATACATTATTCTCTACATGTGTAATACAATATGTACACACACTCACATAATATATTATGTTCGTGTGCATGTCTGCATTGTATGTTACATAAAGCACAACCAATATAACTTGGCCTGAATGTGGACAAAACTCATCCCATCATATAGCACGTCATACAGTATCTCATCACTAGAAATAATATCTGAAATGTTTACTACTGAGGCTGTAGAAATTCACTGCGATGGCATGTTTTGCGTCATAGAAGCTTTAAAAATTTACGTGCTCTGTTCATTGCAGGCCCAGTCAGATATGTTCATATCAGTGCCAACACTAACAGTAATATAGTATAGTACATCCCTACAATAAACTAGAGCTGTGCACCTACATTCACATTTTAATCAGCTGTTTATTGGACACCTGACGATAATCAGTTAATTAGTGCAATTAAATTCCAATATTTGGATATGGTTTTAAACAGTAAATATTTCTTTATGGTGCACATGTGCTTGTGTGACTGATATTAAATTATTATTGGGTGAGTAGATTGATGCATAATAAAATGTATTATACCAAGATCCAGTCACCATGATCTGTTTACCATGATCTGTGTGTTCAGCACTCAATAGCTACTCAAATTTTAGCGTGTATTTGAGTGAAATAATTGGGAGCCGTTTATCGGTTATTTAATATTTATCACTGGTTATTGAAATTTTGGGAATCTTCGATCAATCAATCCATTGTTATTCGTTGAAAGTGAACGCCTCTACAATAAAACATATGTTTAACCAGGGCCGCCCGCAGGGAAGGGGGGGGGGGGGGGGGGGGGGGGGAGGGGAGGGGATAGCTGGGTCATTTTTTCCTGGGTCCTAGCCTGAAAAGGCCCCCCTGGGGCCATATCAAGGTCCCTTAAATACCTGCTAAAAAGATTGATATATTCTAATAGAGCAGTTAAGATCTAGATACTCTAATAGAGCTGTCGCATATTCTTCAGAGGAATAGTGTAGCAAGCTATGTATGTAGTTATAAATAAGGAGATACAGTTAGCGAGGGGCAGCTATTGTCATTGTCAGCATGTAATGACCTTTTTATTTGGTCTTCGACTTACAGCTACCCAGGGGCCCCACTTTAACCCTTTGCCCTGGGCCCCTTAATTTCTCTGGGTGACCCTGCATTTAACATTTTGCTACATTATGTGCCTTTATCTGTAGGTCATAAAATTTTGTCAGAATACTTGGAGACGAATGAAGTCAAAGAGAATAGATACAACAACGTCTAAGGTGAGTGTATAGACAATTAACACTACACAGTATATGAAGGAAAGGACTATCATTATTAATGTATTTTAATACATTACAGGATGTGATGCTTCATAACTATGTTTTTGTGAATACAGCAAATAGTCCACCAATCCAAACTGGTAAGGATTACATGCAAAGACTCTCGTCCACATTATGATCCCACTGATTCAATTAAGTCGACTCACTTTGTATGTGTGTACCCGCAGTCCATTTTTGAACACACAGAGGATATTTTTAATCATTATTGTTTTTTTTTTTGTTTTTTTTTGCAAATAGTTTAAATCCATGAATCAGTTAGGACTTACAGTATCAGTATTGAGTATATGGCATAACTACAAGTTATGTAAATTGCTCATCCCCACCAAAACAGTCAAGCTGTCAGTAATAAGGTGTGGCCCTCCAAAATCCTTAGTGAAATCAAGGGTGTGGCCAAGAAATGGCTGTTAATTCTAATAAATTTCATCAACAAACCTTATTAATTTTATCAATTGCAGCCATGCAGCCATTTCTTGGCTGCCACCATTGATTTCACAACTTTTTCCAACTTGGATTTTGAAGTCAGCACCTTTTACAGCTTGACTGTTTTGTGTAGATTTCATATTTTTAGGGAATCTTGTAATACCCAAAAATTAGCCTATATAGCTGATGTTTGGGTGTGACTTTCCCACATTTTTTCTTATCTATACTAAATATTTTATTTGTTATTGTTGTTTATGCTCTTACTAGTTTGAGGACTTCTAATAGAGCACACATTGAATGTTTTAGAATAGAATTTCCAGGTCATAGATCTATGAAATTATAAGCTAGAATTTTCATATTTTAAAGTAGAAAGTAAGTGAGGTGAACAGCCAAGATAGCAGTGGCTCAGTGGCTAAGGATCTGGGTGTTACGTGTGTAGGACCCTAGTTCCAACCAAGTAGAGTTTTTAGACTTGTTTATACATTCTATTACCCCACGTTGACTGCTCTATTAGAGCATCTTGACCCTACAATTTTACACTTGTTTTATAATTGTGAAAGGGCATGAAAAACTAAGGCATGTGGGCACATATAATTTCTGTACTTTTTCAAACGGTCATGTCCCATATTTTTTAATGTGGTTATGCTATACTATACAATTTTTATCACATCTTAAACAGTTAATTTCCTTTATAATACAAGTTACAGAATGCATGCAGATATGCTATTCCTGTATGGAGATTGTGACCTGTTGTGTGTTGGGGTGTAGTTTGTGCCCACATGGCCTATTTTTGCAAGCCCGGTAACAATATTGTTGCTCTGTGGCTATGACTCCAATGTTTTTCAAACTATCAAAAGGCTCTGATATGATGATCAGCCTATGTACACACCAAATTTCATTATTAAGTGATTTAACCTGTAGCTGTGACGAAAGTTTTGATCATTTGTAAGAAAATAAACACTGTGTATATTATCTGATTCATAGCAAACTTAGCACGTGAATTTGCCTTTATATGCTCTTCACTTATACCAAAGTTCAAGGCAATTTATGTAGTTACACATTTGAATTTATAGCCATTTGTTGCAAACTATTAGAAAAGAAGTATAAGCCTCTGTAGACCCCTTAAGACTTAAGGGAGCATGCTGCAATTTCATATGTGACCGAATTTTGGAAAATCACCCATATGGGTGCATTTGACACCTAAAATATTTAATTTTCAAATCACAAACTTTATAGTGCAAATCTACTTGTTAATGGTTGTAACCCATTCTCAATACCTAAAATTACAAGAAGATTCTTGAACTATTTTTAAAACTGTGTCCTGCTCTTATTAGCAACCCACTATACATGAAAATTCTAATTATTTCACACGTGCCCATAAGGGTGATTTTCCAAAATTCTGTCACATATTATGGCTTCACATGCAAAATAATGGTTTACATTGATTGATCTCTGCTCTCCATCTACTCCATTTTACGTCAGATGTGTTTGTGTCATCATTTCCAGTTAGAGGTACTCATATTAAAACTCGGTTTAGTGTTTTATACCAAAAGCATGGAAATTCTACTAATTTTGGATCTAATCTCTGTCTTTCAGTTCTATATGTTTCTTAAACTTGTCCTCTTCTGTTTGCAACAAAGGTATGAAAGAAATTTTTTGAGTATTTGCTTAAATGAGTTATTGGATTCTCTAAACTTTCAAATAAAACAGCAATCTTCCCTGTTGAGGCCATAGTAGTCATGCCTAAAAATCTGTTCCCATACTGTTAAGGATAATGCTATTTTAAACCGCTACAAGAATTTTTGGGGAATTTCACAATTAACTGTAAGAGAAGAAGGCAACTTGATGTTGTACTTCTTCTAAAAACCAGGCATCATGCAGCCAGCTAACTCATCTGGAATTAACCAACTATGAATGTGTTGCTAAAATTATTATGTTATTGTTTTAGCTAATAGGTTTTTGTAATAATATATAAATAAGTTATGTAATTTTGGATATTGTAATTCATGAAATTTTCAGCATTTTTCAATTACGTTGCTATGCACTGCTAAAGAAGCGTTTGGTAAACAAACATTTTATAACAACACATTACACACAGAAGTATCTTCTAAACGGTTTATAGTTTGACTATTTTTTCCCATAAATTCTCTCAACAAAGCCTCAGAGCTGCTCTTCATTTCCAACGCAAAGAGATAGGCTATTCCTAGTAGTCTATGAGTCCTGCACCATTGTCTTTCATTTGCTAAACACCTGTAGAACATGAAGGGAAGGTAATTCACAAAGTTTGAGGAGAGTCACTACACCTGTATTTCAGACCACTGCAGAAAGAAACCAATTCACCTATTCCGAAGTTTAATATAGGCTTCATTTCACTTTTATTTTTTACATGCAAACTGCTTTCACCATTAACCATTTTGCTCATGTGGGTGCATACGGAAAAACATAGATAGGCAGGCACACACAAGGACACTTTTACAAAAATAATTTCAGTAAACCAGGCCAATGCCCACAGCTGGCCTTTGGCCGGCTGTGGGTGTGTGAGTGGTTTAATTACAACATTTTGTGACCACACCATAATTAATTTGTGCACATTTCACTTTGATTTAAACAGAAGTTCAATGTCTCAATTAAAACATGTGTTATCCATCAGGTGGGGAATAGTATCTAGGCATGTTGGTTTTACAAGCTCATCACAAACAATTTTATTCAAAGAAGCCATAGAGCTAAGTGCTTTCCCCTTTAAAGAGAAAAATCAAAATTTTGAACATTCATATCTCACAAATCGCTGGTGCAGCTTTAATATTTACTTAGTGACCTGCCCTACCTGACAGACAACTACTGTATTGTACCTGTTACATCACACCTTTCAGTATTCGTATTGCAAATAAATGTAAGCTGTGTGACAAAGTGGCATCTCGGTTGGCAATTAAAGTATTGTTCAGCCTGTTCAGAGCACATACCATATTAGCAAAAAGTTTGGCATAGAATTAAAATTGGCAGATGCGTACATGATCACCAAATTAAAATTTTGCTAATGATGTTTCTAATACTTTAACCTTTTGAACAGCACCAGATCAAGCAATAAGCAAGGTACCATATAAACCAAGCCCATCAAGTATGGTGATGTTAACGGTTGTCAAAAGAGAGGTAGTACAAAGTGGAGCTTTGTCAATGTGATAGCAAACGTATATAGTAGTGTTGCACTGATATGCATTTTTTCACATTTGCCGATACCGATTATTTGCCTATTCCTGTAACCGATATGCCGATATTTACCGATATTCTTCAATTCTTCAGAACAGAGGAGGAGGAGCAAAAAATCACTTGAAGTTTATGTGTGTAAACTGCATTTGTAATGATAATGTAATCAATGTAATTAATTGCGTGGGCAGCCGACTTTTACAATGTTTTATACAGTTTTGCTACTATCTCCTTTCATGGAAAATGAAGCAAAGTAGCTAAGCCAGCTTATCAAACAGTGTTTTTAGTGGGACTACAGACTCTTTGTGAAGAGTAATCAACTAATTGTGTGGGCAGCCAATAAATATCCACAGCCTACTATAGCCTTGCAACCATATTTGTGCAAACAAACAAGCCAAAACAGTTACAAAACAGTTACAGCAAATCACTTACTGCTACATTCACCACCTTCTTTACTTTTACCTGTTCATTGCCGTCAATTTAACGATTGATTGTGGGTTTCGGTTAATCGGCAAATTATTTCCTCTTCGTAGCCGATACCGAAACTTGTAAAATTAGCTAATATATATATATTTTTTTTTCCCGGGCTTGATGGACTGCCCTTACCTACCACCCCCAGCACATAAATGGCCTGTGCTGGACAAACCGGGACTTTCTTAGTCCACGGCAAACTGAGACTCTGCCCGAATCAGCTCCACAATTGGGGGAGTCTTAACATAGTGACCGATGGATGAGCGGGCTCCGCGGATGCATTGTATGGAGGACCGCAAGAGAGAAAAAGGTAGACAGCACCTTAACCACCCCATGACAACAGAGTAATCATCGCCCCACTTATTTGAAAGTTGACGAGCCAAGCGTTGATAAAAAACAGAAGCCTCATGAGCCAGACCACCAGAGGCAGACATTACCAGGGGGGTAAAAGAGGCATGCTCCTCCTCACGAATTCTCTGAGCATACGCGCGTTTCTTAATATTCTCGTGCCTCCGATAACAGGAGGCCAGTGATGAGGACGCATTAGAAGCAGCCAGAGGGTTGAACACCCGCACATCCACAAAACATCTTTCACTTCTTCCACCCCAAAAATCATTCATGGCGGTGTCAAGACGGGCACCATCCGTTGGATATTGGCAGAAGCAGGGTAGTCCTGCTGTGAAACCGGCTGGAGCTCTGGTTCAACAGCTACCTGAGAGCATACTTCAGTCAACAGGGTAGCAGTTAGATCTCTGATCTCATTGTGTCGGATAGAAGGCATGCCACCCTTGGGACAGGATAAAGCATGCTCCACTGAAAAGGAAGTCCCACATGCACAGTGAGCAGGAGTCCGCTGAGGAGACCACCCATAACGTAGTGCCACGGCATCATGAAACGCGGACTTATGCAGTGCAAAGCCATGTTCCTGTAGGGGCCGGGTGGTAAGCCAGTTGGAGGCCCCTTTGGCTGAGGCTAGATCTAAAACGCATTGAGAGGAGGGATCCAAGTGGGTACGCAAAATGGAAGATCTATCCGAATAGTTGGAAGATTTGGAATTGCGGATTGTGGACTTGCGAGATAGCTGTTCTGTTTTAAAATTAGATAATATCAATTGTTACCGATAATTCAACCGATTATCGGTGCAACACTAGTATATAGCTAGCGAGATAGTTAGCTAACTTGTATGGAAGGCACAGTCTGCACTAAATTTTATGTAATGAACCTCAGCCAGTGATCTTACCAGCGGTTAATCAAAACAATTCTATGATTGTCTGTAATATCACAAGTTTAGGTCCTACTCTTTCACTGGCAGAAGCAAAGATACACGCAGTGGAGATCTTGCGTGGAGAATGTTCCCAATCACTCTATTTCCTTTTCAGATGGTTGCTGCACTGGAATGCTTTGAATAAATCTCTGCCTTCGATTTACATGAAATAGCCGGTCTCCCTAGTACACAGGCCAATAAGTAGGCAACAAGATAAGGGTTTATACATCTTTGTAAACAAGAAACTATGTAGGTAGCTACACATGTGCAATTTGCTATCTTTTAAGGTTCCACATTAACAGACATCCATTTCATCAAATTAAACTCTCGCCTAATGAAAATTATTGAGCAAACACCAAATATTCTGCTTAAAATTAATGGTGTTTAAAATAAACAGTATCTGTGATGACAAAATGTGATGTCATGATTGAGAAATGGCCGTGTAAATGTGTGGGCTTCAGAGCATGCGGTATTCGAAATGAATATTGTTTGTAATTTTCTACACATGGAAAATTAAGGTAAGTAGTACATGTACCGTGACAGTGCAAAACATTCTCCAACAAGGAAAGCAGACCAAAAAATTTTAAGTTTGGACACAAATAGGCTTATTTGTATTTCATTATATACTATATGCATCACTTTCACTCTTGAATTTATAAACACTATTATAAGGAAACACTATCTCGCCCAATACCTCTCTGTACAAAGTACCTCTCCCCACTTGACTTATGTTTCATGGTCTTCTGATGCTTAAAAGTGCAACACATACACTAACATATTTATAATTATGAATGCTATCATGATGAACATAATCCCTACTGCTTTATGTAGATACAGTGTAATGCTTGTGTCTTTGCTCTAAACATAATTTATCCCACACACCTCCCCTACAGGTCTTATATATGTCAGTACGTCACACTAGAATGCTAATACAAACAACTAGTACATGTATGCATTGGGACCTGCCGATTATGCTGCATAATGTTGAGCATAATGGGTACACATACCTGAAAGCATTGAGCACAATACTAGCATAATAGGAAAAGAATTCTTATGCCATACTATATATAAATCCTTGCTTATCAAAATACAAATCAATGAAAAAGATCTAATAGAACAGTGAGGCATAATAAATATTGAGCATAATTTTGAAAATAATTGGGAAAAAAGTTTCAGTGGTGCTCATAAGCATAGTAGGTAAAATAAAACAATAGTTGGCAGGTCCCTAGTATGCATGCCTACAGCAAACATAAATGTAACTGGATATGCAAAAGGGGGTCTGATAGCCTTTCCGAATTCCAAACTTTCATTAATCATATCTCCTTAAGCGTTTAACCTATCACCTTCATATTACAGCAAACAATAGTGATATGTTAGGGGTATATTGTGACCAAATTTCAGGGTAGTACCATCAAGACACACGGTAGTGTGTCGTGCGGCCCAAGAAGCCGGCGCGCCACACCGTGAGTATATTTACAGGAAGAAAGAAAACGTAATTTTCACACTATTGTATCTCAGTGATCCCTTATCCGATTGGCACCAAATTTGCTACAGAGTTGCCCGCCAGCCAGGGGAGTCTATATTCTAAATTGGAAGGAAATCGCTCCAGCCGATTCCGAGATACGAGCTGCCAAAGTTTCTATTTTTTCTTCGTTTTTTTCTTCGTGTTTTCGCACACTTGCAAAAATTGCTATAAAATGCAAACGCGTACTCCGATCGCCTTGAAATTTGGCACACAGAAAGGGAATCCAAAGGCGAATCCTAGCTTTAAATTTGGTGCAAATCCGATTGATGGTTCAGGAGTTATGACCAATTATTCGCGTAAAACAAGATCGATTTGTTGCCACGCCTACAGGGTAAACCGCTTCATGGAATGAGTTGAAAATTGCTATGTAGATGGAGTAACCATCGTAGGAGTGCCTTTTGGTGGTTTGAAAGAAATCGAGATAAAGACAATGGAGATATGACACAAAATCCAACCTGTGTAACAATTACGCGATGGATTTTTATGAATAAAAAAGTATTAATTTTCACGCCTACTAGGCAAACCGCTTAGAGCAATGAGCTGAAAATCGGTGTATAAGTGGAATAATCTTCATAGAAAGTCCTTGCAGTAGTACAGAAGAATTGGAGTACAAACCACTGAGTTATGATTCGAAAGCCAACTCCGTGTAGCAAATGCGAGATCGAGATACTCTAATAGAACAGTCACCCTAATAGAGCATTAGCCTAATTTATTTACTCCATTATAGAATTTTATTATATTACAAGTTATTCTGTAGGGAGTTCAGCTGCAAACAGTTAATCTTATAGATAGTTCAGCAAGAAGCAAGTCACCCTGTGGAGAGTTAAGCTACAAATATATCACTGTAGAGATTCAGAACATTACAAGTCACACTGAAGAGAATTCAGCTATAAACAAGTCATGCACCCTGTAGAGAATTCAGCTACAATTAAGTCACTCTCTAGAGAATTCAGCTACACACAAGTCACTGTGGAGAGAGTTCAGCTACAAACAAATTACCTTGTAGAGAGATCACCAACAAACAAAGCACTTTGCAGAGAGTTCAGCAACAAACAAATCAACTTGTAGAGAGATCAGCTAGAAACAAATCAACCTGCAGTGTGATCAGCTACAAACATATCAGCTTGTAGAGAGATCAGTTACACACAAATTAACCTGTAGAGAGATAAGCTAGAAACAAATCACCCTGTAGAGAGTTCAGCTACAAAAAAATCACCCTGTAGAGACATCAGCTAAAAACTAGACACAATGCAAGGAGTTCAGCTACAAGCAATCACCCTGTAGAGAGTTCAGCTAAAACAAATCAACCTGCAGAGATCAGCTACAAACAAATTACCCTGTAGAGAGATCAGCTACAAACAAATCAACCTGCAGAGAGATCAGCTACACACAAATCAACTTGTAGAGAGATCAGCTACAAACAAACCATCCTGTAGAAAAATCAGCTAGAAACTAGACACAATGTAAGGAGTTCAGCTACAAGCAAATCACCCTGTAGAGAGTTCAGCTACAAACAAATCAACCTGTAGAGCAATCAACTAGAAACAAATCACCCTGAAGAGAGGTCAGCTACAAAAAAATCACCCTGTAGAGAAGTCAGCTAGAAACAAATCACCCTGAAGAGAGGTCAGCTACAAAAAATCACCTTGTAGAGAGATCAGCTACAAACAAAACACTTTGCAGAGAGTTCAGCTACAAACAAATCAACCTTTAGAGCGATCAGCAACAAACAAATCAACTTGTAGAGAGATTATTTAGAAACAAATCAACCTGCAGAGAGTTCAGCTACAAACGAATCAACCTTTAGAGCGATCAGCAACAAACAAATCAACTTGTAGAGAGATTATTTAGAAACAAATCAACCTGCAGAGAGTTCAGCTACAAACGAATCAACATTTAGAGTGATCAGCAACAAACAAATCAACTTGTAGAGAGATTATTTAAAAACAAATCACCCTGTAGAGACATCAGCTAGAAACTAGACACAATGTAAGGAGCTCAGCTACAAGCAAATCACCCTGTAGAGAGATCAGCTGCAAACAAATCACCTTATAGAGAGTTCAGCTACAAACAAATTACCCTGTAAAGAGATCGGCTACAATCAAATCAACCTGCAGAAAGATCAGCTATACGCAAATCAACTTGTAGAGAGATCAGCTACAAATAAATCACCCTGCAGAGAGATCAGCTAGAAACTAGACACAATGTAAGGAGTTCAGCTACAAGTAAATCACCCTGTAGTGAGTTCAGCTAAAACAAATAAACCTGCAGAGAGATCAGCTACAAACAAATCACCTTATAGATAGTTCAGCTACAAACAAATTACCCTTTAGAGTGATCGGCTACAAATAAATCAACCTGCAGAGAGATCAGCTAGAAACTAGACACAATGCAAGGGTTCAGCTACAAGCAAATCACCCTTTAGTGAGTTCAGCTACAAACAAGTCAACCTGCAGTGAGATAACCTACAAAAATGCACCTTGTACAGAGTTCAGCTACAAACAAATTACCCTGTAGAGAGATCAGCTACAAACAAAGCACTTTGCAGAGATTTCAGCAACAAACAAATCAACTTGTAGAGAGATCAGCTAGAAACAAATCAACCTGCAGAGTGATCAGCTACAACAAATCAGCTTGTAGAGAGATCAGTTACACACAAATTAACCTGTAGAGAGATAAGTTAGAAACAAATCGCCCTGTAGAGAGTTCAGCTACAAAACAACACCCTGTAGAGACATCAGCTAAAAACTAGACACAATGCAAGGAGTTCAGCTACAATCAATCACCCTGTAGTGAGTTCAGCTAAAACAAATAAACCTGCGGAGAGATCAGCTACAAACAAATCACCTTATAGATAATTCAGCTACAAACAAATTACCCTCTAGAGTGATCGGCTACAAATAAATCAACCTGCAGAGAGATCAGCTAGAAACTAGACACAATGCAAGGGTTTAGAGTGATCGGCTACAAATAAATCAACCTGCAGAGAGATCAGCTAGAAACTAGACACAATGCAAGGGTTCAGCTACAAGCAAATCACTCTTTAGTGAGTTCAGCTACAAACAAATCAACCTGCAGTGAGATCACCTACAAAAATGCACCTTGTACAGAGTTCAGTTACAAACAAATTACCCTGTAGAGAGATCAGGTAGAAAAATTCGCCTTGTAGAGAGTTCAGCAACAAAGAAACCACCATGTAGAGAGTTCAGCTGCAAACAAATCACCATGTAGAAAATTCAGTTACAAACAAATCAACCTGTAGAAAGATCAGCTAGAAGAATTAAGTTACCTTGTAGAGAGTTCAGCTACAAAGAAACCATCATGTAGAGAGTTCAGCTACAAAGAAATTACACCGTAGAGAGTTCAGCTAGAAGAAGTCACCTTGTAAAGAGCTCAGCTACAAAGAAACCATCATGTAGCGAGTTCAGCTACAAAGAAACCACCATGTAGAGTGTTTAGTAGGGACCCGCCGATTATGCTCATACTTTTACCTATTATGCTATGCTGCACTACTCAAAAATTTACCTATTATGCTTAAATTTATGCTCAATACTTACCTATTATGCTCAAATCATGCCCAATTTTTTATGCTTCAGATACCATGCTCTGCCAGTTTATGGATAAATTATAGTGGCTGAAGCACAAACTTACTTGTTAAAATGCATATCACAGAAAAGATCGATATATTCTAATAGAACAGTCAGCTATGTGATTGTTCTATTAGAGTTACTGACTGTTCTATTAGAATATATCGATCTTTCTGTGAGGATTATAAGCAAGAATTCATACTGTTACAAAATATTCTACCTATTATGCTAGCATTATGCTCAATGCTTTCAGGCACTATTATGCTCATAATTATGCCAGCATAATTTGCGGGTCCCTAGTGTTTAGCTGCAAAAAATCACCTGTAGAGAGTTCAGCTAGAAACAATCACCCTGTAGAGAGACCAGCTAGAAGAGGTCACCTTGTAGAGAGTTCAGCTACAAAGAAACTATCCTGTATATAGTTCAGCTACATTTCAAGTCACCCAGTAGAGAGATCAGCTGCAAAAAAAAATATCCTGTGGGGAATAATGGGCATGTAATAAATATATGTATATAATTTGTACAATTACTAATAAAATCAAAAATAATTGAAGTATTAAAAATCTTCTTTAAGGGTGCTCGCGGCTATTTGAAGACATACAACATGCAATTTTTGTATCATTGCTTATACTCACATAATGTATAAAATGAATCCATATGTTACTTACGTTGGAAGTGCTTCTCTTTCACTTCAACACAAACCAAACAGAATTCTTCTAGCCTATACCATTTTATAACTATGCGTAGTTCTTTATGAAGCACTTAAATCGAAACTAGTCCTCCATTTTTCACAGTAGCGCACTGGAAACAACGTTGAACAAACTTCAGCTTATAACTCACAACTCTATGTTTAGTATTAGTACACAGTGTACATAGAACTTAAGTTAGTACTAAAAGTGTGCTACACCATTCAAAACCTCATGTTCTCGGTGCCGTAACTCATGAAGCCATAACGATACGGACAAAATCTAAACATAGACCTCTGAAGAATTTATCAGCGAATCTCCCTACAAAATTTGAAGCCTTCACGGCTATCACTCAAAAACTAGTTTTATTTTTAGTAAACATGTGCAAAGATTGCGTGCGCCCAACATTATTGATACAATAACCACACAAATTCCTATTGACCGCAATCACCAACTTTTCAAATAACATGTCATAAACGCTGTTCTAAACACAAAAGGCTCTGTTTTCTCTTCTTCACACACAGGAACAGCTTCTTGCTCCGCCTGGAGTCTCCAAGTCGCTCTTGGATAGGTTACGCTAGGCACGCCATCATCAGCAGCTTGTAACGCCTTGTGATTCCAGCTGGTAACATTATCCCCTACATAAGCAGCTTACAATTACAATACTAACTACCAGCATACCCTGTCACTCGAGAAAACAAGGCACGAACGCATGTTGCCTACAAGTGAAAAGTGCGTTCACACTTGTTACCTTAAATAACTTACTTTTAGATTAATTCATGTTAGTATAACTGTTGATCCATCAGACAATCATTTGCTAACACTTCAGTGACAATTCTGAAGCGAAAAACATACTATTCTTCCTCGTGTTCTCTGGCGCAAAACAGGTCCGCTTAACACGGATACTACAAGTATGCGTAGTAATGCCAATTATGATGCAATAGCCGCATGTGGTTTCTGGGCTGGCACTTAAACGGCTTCAAATATCAGCGAGCACCCTTAAGTTATTTTCTTCTTCCTGTGGTAAAGAAAAAACACATGGGTTAAAAAAGCCCCAAAGCCAGCCATAGGCTGGCTTTGCAGTATACAAATACAATAAGAAGTGATATCTAATCAAAAACAGCCAAGCTGTAAAAAAAGGTGCGGCCCCCAAAAAGGCCATGGTGAAAAAAGATGTGAAATCCAAGGTGGCAGCCAAGAAATGGCTGTGATGGTAGGTTAATGGTTAAATTTTAATAACAACAATTCAGGTGAATTTGGTGCCAAGACCAAGCGGCACAAAATTCACCTGAATTGTCGTTATTAAAATTTAACCATTAACCTACCATCACAGCCATTTCTTGGCCGCCATCTTGGATTTCACATCTTTTTTTCACCATGGCCTTTTTGGGGGTCGCATCTTATTTTACAGCTTGGCTGTTTTTGATTAGTTATATATAAGTCAAGATATGAGTTGCAAAATACATGCAAATTGAAATGCTATGATATAGACCCCTTTTCGCAGATAGGCACCGGCCGATTATGCCGGCATAATTTAAAGCATAATAGGTGGCCAAAAGCATCAAGCATAATGCCAGCATAATAGGGACGATGTTTGAAAAATTAATTAAATGCGCAATACGCGCGCCTGAAAGAAAGCAAATATTCACTGCCAATAGTATTATTAGTGCATTTTATAATCAAAAACACGTAATACAACTTATTAAACCGTTTCTTTGTTGGTTATTCACACTTTGCAGAAATAAGATCGAGATACTCTAATAGAGCAGTCACTTACTCTAATAGAGCAGTCAGGAAAGGCTGATATACTCTAATAAAACAGTCACTTCTAGAGCATAATTTTGATTTTGAAAGCATAATTTTGAGCATAATAGGCTTAATTTTTGAGCAATGCTCAAAAGCATAATAGGTAAAATTTCAGGCATAATAGGCCGGTGCCTATTCGCAGATCCGGTCACAAATACATAGATTAGTGACTATACAATACATAAAAGCAGCTATGCCCTAGTCGGTGGCTTAATATTCTGGACTGTATTTACTGTAGTACTAAAATGAGTGTTTAGCACTTCTACAGAGTGGTACTTAAAATAATTATGAAAGTTGGCGACCATAATGGCTGCAATAATGTTGATGATAATAAATTTTAATAATAACCATTATTAATTTTATTATCATCAACATCATTGCAGCCATTTCATGGCCACCACCCTTGATTTCATAACATTTTTCACCCAGGATTTATTGAATGACATTTCTTGTGTGAGTTACACTGGAGAAATACATGCATGTATACATGTAGATTCACAATTAGTGTACACTACATGTCATCAATTTTACATTATTAGATACAACGACTACTGTACAATCATTCAATTACAAAACTGAAAATGGAGTCTCATCATCATCAAGCAGCTAAGCCATGATGTTTGGAAGGAGAATTAGTTTCTACTATATTAAAATAACATTAATCTAATATGTATGATATAATTATACATAATGTGACTGGATTTATAAAAAGGTACCTTTTCCACACATTTTACTTGTGAGCAAACAAAATAATGAGCTGATTTTGTACCATAATATATATATATATATATATTATTGTTAGTACTATACTATAGTTTTACTCCTGACAGTTATATACAATAACACAATAGTATTCTCCTACTTTTCAAACGTACATGTACTTAGTGAAGTTAATATAAACATCTTTAGTGGGACCATGCGTCCCACAGGCCCTTCTGGTATACAGGCTCTGCCTTTACCAGGTACTTTAATCATAATCATAACAAAATAGTAATGAAGTTTCAAACTTCAAAAAATGGGTCTAATTTTATTGGTGAAAAAAGGTACATTTTTTGCAAATCTAGTCACATATAAATTCTTCATGTATGTACATAGCTAGCAGCTTTGTGATTGAATGTATGACATTTTCACACTTAAAAATCTCATACCTGAATTGTGTATCTCTTATTCTCTGTAATGTATAATAATTTTATACATAAGTGTCAGGAAAATCTCCATTAATTTTCACATAAGTGTTGAACATTTTTAATAGTTATATTATCTCCACAGAAAAAAGTTGTGAATTTTAAACTTTGAAATTGTGGTCAAAATTTGATGGGCTATGACACTTATTTTGTCATACTGGGTCACATTATGCTAGCAATTTAGTTGCAGCATGCAGGTAGAAATGATAATCAAATTAAAGAGATTCACACTTAATCTTTTTCCAATTTAATTGGGTAAATATACAACCAAGTACTAAAGATAATACGAAATGTTGTTAAAATTACGTATTAATACTGAATAAATAATTAATGTTTGAGAAAGCTACAAGGCCTAAGGCTTCGCATTCACCTGGAATAGAATCCATGTTGTATGAAGAGACAATCGTATAATGGGCGGGTGTTTTTGTGAAGGTGATGGAAACATACAGCAATTCTATTTAATGCCAATCAAAACAGTTAGCACGTGATTCCCACTAGACAAGCGGACTACTGTTCATTTGTGTTTGAAAGTCAGTGACAGCGACTATTTCGATTGGAAGACGAGTGGCTGCTACACCTGCTTAATAAACAACATGATCGGAGGTTGCTACTAATCATTGGAGGATAGTTTGTGTAGGTTAAAAAACGCTTTGATAGTCTTGTTTCTTTAGTCTCGTATAACTAGGGTACCTTCACTTGTGTATGGGATGGGAGAAAGCCTCACCTGGCAGGCCATTGTGCGAAGAAGGTGCAGTTTCCAACTGGTAAGTTTGTGTGATGATGCATAACTCTCTACCTGTCACTGTTAAACTGCATCCTACATACTGAACGCTGATGGAGAGAACAAATACAACATACACAAAATATGCCCTTAGGCTGATAATTGCTGTGTGCAAGGTTGTGCTTGCTGTTAACTTCTGTTGTTATGTAACTAAGCCTGCTGCCATCAGCAATGCACCACATACATGTACTTGTGCACACTGACATCTCCATGGTCGGATGATCACTGATTGTAATTGCATACTAATACATCCCTTATGTTTATTGTGCCAGTCAATTCCTCTAGAATTGTATTACTGTGCATCTTTACACACTGTGTGGCCATGCATTGTTTGTATATGCCCCACTAGTAGGTTGTCCCATTGGTGATTGTACTTGGTTGTATTTGCTCCGGGCCTAATAATAATGACAATAATAAATATGTTGATGTACTTGCAATTTGTGTTTGTATAATTGGGATAGAAGTTGTACATTAAGAATATTATTAAAGCGCTATACTTACTGTGTAGTTCACTTTGTATATATTTATGTAACAAAATAAATATTTTTGTACACAGAATTACATTGTTTTTCAATTAAGTACTCCATTATTTTACAGCAACTAGTTAGCTACTGTAACTAGTTCTTCAAAGATTTTCAAAGTAGTATAGCTAGAATTATGACTTAACTACTGCCTTATGCAGTAGCTGTAGGCTTTAAACTACGTACGTAAGACACAAGAAGCAAAATATATAGTAGTTGACAATCTTGCTTACTTACCACTGTAGATTGAGCAATCATTTAGAACAATAACTTAATGTTATATGCAAGGACGGAGTAAGGGGGCGCAGTGGGACTGAAACGTCCCCTTCCAGAATTTTACCATGTGCTATAGCTAGTCTAAGAAAGATACAGTAGTAGAAGCTACAGTATACAGGTGCAGTTGCACCTAAAGCATATGTGGACAATCAAAATATGGAAATAGTGATACGAGAATAGCTAATCTCTTCTAGAAATCAGCAAGAGTGGAACAAAGGAGAAAACTTCCAAAAAATGTGCTATGTAGACATCAAAATACTCTAATAGAACAGTCAACTACTTTAATGGAACATTTCCGTCATTAAAATTCTTTAACTAAGACCAACTCCTCAGTTAAATTTTGAACTCAAACCATGTACTGCAACATTTATTTTGGGCCTTTTTATATGAAAGCTGTAGGCTGTTAAGACCTGCACAAAGCTAACAAAATAGGCAGAACACTTGTGCATTACCATAAATTCTTGCTTATCAAAATACACAACACAGAAAAAGATTGTTATACTCTAATAGAAATGTTTGAGAACAATCATTCTGCTGATGGTTTTATTAGAGTACATCGATGTTTTCTGTAACATGCATTTTGACAAGCAAGTCTGTGCTTCAGCAAATTACTGTTTTCTCATAAAGTGAAATTTTACTAGAAAGACATAGGAACTGAGGTATACATATTGAGCATAATTTGAGCATAATAGGCAAAATATTAGGCAGTGCAGCATATAGGGACCCGCCGATTATGCTCATTATTTTACCTATTATGCTATGCTGCACTGCTCAAAAATTAACTACTCTAATATAACAGTCACTTAACTGTAGTGAAAACCCCTTTTCAAAATTCATGCGTACGCCCCTGAATAAGCCACTGGAAATGCCGTCTTATATCCCCCTTTTTCACTGTGTAATTTTGAGAATAATAGATGGTGAAAAGAATTGGAGAAGATTAGGGATCCGCCGATTATGCTCATTATTTTACCTATTATGCTTAAATTATATAATTAATGCTCAATATTTATCTATTATGCTCAATATTTTTACCTCAGTTCCCATGTTTTTCTAATAACATTGCATTTTATGGAAAAGCAGTAAGTGGTTGAAGCACAGACTGTAAATCCTTGCTTGTCAAAATACATGTCACAGAAAAGATCGATATACTCTAATAGAACAGTCAGCTACCTGATAATTTTATTAGAGTTACTGACTGTTCTATTAGAGTATATCGATCTTTTTGTTGGTTATGTATTTTGATAAGCAAGGATTTATAGCATTGCACAACTTTTCTGTCTATTATACTAGCATTATGCTCAATACTTTCAGGCACCTATTATGCTCATTATTATGCCAGCATAATCGGCGGGTCCCTAGCAGCATAGCATAATGAGTGAAACAAATGAGCATAATCGGCGGATCCTAGACATTCCCCCAGACCTCCTAGATAAAACATGTGCTGTATGCTTCTCATGCTTAGTGTGCTTCTCACACTACTATAAAGCTACTATATAGTTTTATCAACCGGTTGCCTAGCCTCTACTATAGAGTCTTTTAGCTTAGTACCCCCCAATGAGAATCCTAGATCCTCCCCTGATATCATATGTAAAAAATAGTGAAACTTTATTTCTATACTGTAAATAAAGCTCATGTTGTAAACCACATAATCCACAACTTTGAAATTATGGTGCCTGCATCCATAAATGCCCAAATTTTAAAGCACCCATAACTTTCTTCTAGATAAAGATTAGTACATCATTTTTGGACACCAAGTGGCACTGGAAACTAACTTGAATTATAACATACTTGAAGGGTGAGGTCATGACACACACCCTGGAGGGGTGGTTGATTAAACATCAAATATACGCTTTGAGAATTTTCTGTGCTACTATTTATCTCAAGGTGCTATCCTTTCTTCCACAGATTCCCCTTCATATCACACAACTTTTCACAGAAGATATTTTACATACAGAACAGTAGCCTTGATTTATATCAGTTTCAGTCACATTCACATCATTTTTATAAAAAGAAATTTCAAGCAGCATACAAAAGCCATTGACTTACAATAAAGACCACAAAAATTGTTGAACTATTAAAGTCCTTAGAGGTCCACAAGGCTGCTGGGCCTGATGAAATACCAGCATAACTGTTAAAGGAAACCAGTGACCTTCTTGCCCCATCACTTACTCTCATTTACCAAGCATCATTACATCAGTGCTAATTACCTGCAGATTGGAAAAGAGCATACGTACCCATCTTTAAAAAGGGCAATCATGCTGCTCCTAATAACTACAGACCCATATCCTTTACTTGTATATGCTCTAAAATTCTGGAACATATAGTGTACTCACATATATTCACCCATCTATCTGACCATAGGATTTTATGAGACCAACAACATGGATTTCATCAATCAAGATCGTGTGAGTCCCAGCTCATACTGACAGTTAACAACTTTGCTGAAACACTTAATAGAGGAGAACAGTCTGATGTGGTATTTTTGGATTTCTCCAAAGCATTTGATAGAGTGTCCCATCACCACCTATTTCACAAGCTTCATCACTATGGTATTTGTGGAGATGTACTAGACTGGATAAAGAACTTTACTTCGAAAAGATCTCAACATGTAATAATTGATGGTCAAAAAGTGATGTCTCTAGCATTTCATCTGGCGTTCCTCAAGGGACAGTGCTTGCTCCACTACTGTTTCTTTGTTTTATTAATGACTTGCCTAATAGAATCACATCCAAAATAAAATTATATACAGATGATGTACTGTTGTATACTACCATTAACTCACAAGATGGCTGCCATAGACTACAGCAAGACCTCGACACTTTAGAACAGTGGGCACTAGATTGGAAAATGTCATTTAATATACAAAAATGTGAATTTCTCAGAATTATCAACAAAAAACACCCAATAATAGCTCAATACACTTTACAAAACCAAACTATAAAGGAAGTAACTCATGCCAAATATTTAGGGGTGACTATTGATAAGAATTTATCCTGGTCAGAGCATATCAAACAAATAACTAAGAAAGCCTATAATGTAAAATGCTTTTTACAGAGTCTCTACAGGGTGGCTTATTGGTAGCCGAACTCTCTACATGGTGATTTGTTTGCAGCTGAACTCTTTTTCTAGCTGATCTCTCTACAGTGTGATTTTTTTTGTAGCTGATTTCTCTACAGGGTGGTTCGTTTGCAGCTGAATTCACTACAGGATAACTTGTTTCTAGCTGCATGCTCTCTTTGTAGGGTCACCTGTTTCTAGCTAATCTGATTACTCTATAGGGTGGCTTGTTGTAGCTGAACTCTCTACATGGTGATAGGTGATTTGGTTCTATGTGATCTTTCTACAGGGTGACTTATTTCTAGCTGATGTCTATACAGGGTTACTTTTTCTAGTTGATCTCTCTACAGTGTGATTTGCTTGTAGCTGATCTCTCTACAGGGCAGTTTTTTGTAGCTGAACTGTTTACAAGGTGACTTGTTTAAAGCTGAACTCTCTACAGTGTGACTTGAGGTGTAGTTGAACTCTGTACAGGGTAACTTGTTTCTAGCCTCACTCTCTACAGGGTGACTTATTCATAGCTCTAAAGAGTTATTTGTTTGTAGCTGAAATCACTGCAGGGTAATTTGTTTGTATTGAACTCTCTACAGGATAACTTTTTTCTAGCTGATCAAGACACACGATAGTGTGTCGTGCGGCCCAAGAAGCCAGCGCGCCACACCGTGAGTATATTGACAAGAAGAACAAAAACGTCATTTTCACACCTTTGTATTTCGGTGATCACTTATCTGATTGGAACCAAATTTGCTACACAGTTGCCCGCCAGTCAAGGGAGTCTACATTCCAAATTTGAAGGAAATCGCTCCAGCCATTTCCGAGATACGAGTTGCCAAAGTTTCGTTTTTTTTCTTGGTTTTTTTCTTCTTCTTCGTCTTTTCGCACACTTGCAAAAATTGCTATAACAAGCAAACGCGTACTCCGATCGCCTTGAAATTTGGCACACAGAAAGGGAGTCCAAAGGCGAATCCTAGCATCAAATTTGGTACAAATCCGATGAATGGTTCAGGAGTTATGACCGATTATTTGCGTAAAACAAGATCGATTTGTTGTCACGCCTACAGGGTAAACCGCTTCATGGAATGAGTTGAAAATTGCTATGTAGATGGAGTAACCATCGTAGGAGTGCCTTTTGGTGGTTTGAAAGAAATCGAGATAAAGACCACGGAGATATGACACAAAACCCAACTTGTGTCACAATTACGCGATCGATTTTTATGAATAAAAAAGTATTAGTTTTCACGCCTACTAGGCAAACCGCTTAGAGCAATGAGCTGAAAATCGGTGTATAGCTGGAATAATCTTCATAGAAAGTCCTTGCAGTAATACAGAAGAATCGGATTACAAACCACTGAGTTATGATTCGAAAGCCAACTCCGTGTAGCAAATGCGAGATCGAGATACTCTAATAGAACAGTCACCCTAATAGAGCATTCGGCTAATTTATTTACTCCAATTATAGAATTTTATTACATCACAAGTTATTCTGTAGGGAGTTCAGCTGCAAACAGTTAATCTTATAGACAGTTCAGCAAGAAGACAGTCACCATGTGGAGAGTTAAGCAAATATATCACTATAGAGAATCAGAACATTACAAGTCACACTGAAGAAAGTTCAACTATAAACAAGTCATGCACTGTGTAGAGAATTCAACTACAACTAAGTCACTCTCTAGAGAATTCAGCTACACAGAATTCAGCTACACACAAGTCACTGTGGAGAGAGTTCAGCTACAAACAAATTGCCCTTTAGAGTGATCAGCTACAAACAAAACACCTTGCAGAGTGTTCAGCTACAACAAATCAACCTTTAGAGAGATCAGCAATGAACAAATCAACACAAATCTACCTGTAGAGAGATCAGCTAGAAACAAATCACCCTGAAGAGAGTTCAGCTACAAAAAATCACCCTATAGAGACATCAGCTAGAAACTAGACACAATGTAAGGAGTTCAGCTACAAGCAATCACCCTGTAGAGAGTTCAGCTAAAACAAATTAACCTTCAGAGAGATCAGCTACAAGCAAATCACCTTATAGAGAGTTCAGCTACAAACAGATTACCTGTAGAGAGATCGGCAAATCAACCTGCAGAGAGATCAGCTACACAAAAATCAACTTGTAGAGAGATCAGCTACAAACAAATCACCCTGTAGAGAGATCAGCTACAAACTAGACACAAAGTAAGGAGTTCAGCTACAAGTATATTACCCTGTACAGAGTTCATCTACAAACAAATCAACCTGTAGAGCAATCAGCTAGAAATAAATCACCCTGAAGAGAGGTCAGCTACAAAAAATCACCCTGTAGAGAGATCAGCTAGAAACAAATCATCCTGAAGAGAGGTCAGCTACAAAAAAATCACCCTGTAGAGAGATCAGCTACAAACAAATTGCCCTGTAGAGAGATCAGCTACAAGCAAAACACCCTGTAGAGAGTTCAGCAACAAAGAAACCACCATGTAGAGAGTTCAGCTACAAACAAATTACCCTGTAGAGAGATTGGTTACAAACAAATCAGCCTGTAGAGAGTTCAGCTAAAACAAATCAACCTGCAGAGAGATCAACTACAAACAAATCACCTTATAGAGAGTTCAGCTACAAACAAATTACCCTTTAGAGAGATCGGCTACAAACAAATCAACCTGCAGAGAGATCAGCTACAAACAAATCACCTTTTAGACAGTTCAGCTACAAATAAATTACCTTGTAGAGAGATCGGCTACAAACAAATCAACCTGCAGAGAGATCAGCTACACACAATTCAACTTGTAGAGAGATCAGCTACAAACAAATCACCCTGTAGAGAGATCAGCTAGAAACTAGACACAATGTAAGGAGTTCAGCTACAAGCAAATCACCCTGTAGAGAGTTCAGCTACAAACAAACCAACCTGTAGAGCGATCAGCTAGAAACAAATCACCCTGAAGAGAGGTCAGCTACAAAAAATCACCCTGTAGCGATATCAGCTAGAAACAAATCACCCTGAAGAGAGGTCAGCTACAAAAAATCACCCTGTAGAGAGATCAGCTACAAAAAAATCACCCTGTAGAGAGATCAGCTAGAAACAAATCACCCTGAAGAGAGGTCAGCTACAAAAAAATCACCCTGTAGAGAGATCAGCTAGAAACAAATCACCCTGAAGAGAAGTCAGCTACAAACAAAACACTTTGCAGAGAATTCAGCTACAAACAAATCAGCTTGTAGAGAGATCAGTTACACACAAATCAACCTGTAGAGAGATAAGCTAGAAACAAATCACCCTGTAGAGAGTAGCTACAAGCAAAACACACTGTAGAGAGTTCAGCAACAAAGAAACCACCATGTAGAGAGTTCAGCTGCAAACAAATTACCTTATAGAGAGTTCAGCTACAAACAAATCACCGTGTAGAGAGATCAGCTAGAAACTAGACACAATGTAAGGAGTTCAGCTACAAGCAAATCACCCTTTAGTGAGTTCAGCTACAAACAAATCAACCTGCAGTGAGATCACCTACAAAAAAGCACCTTGTACATAGTTCAGCTACAAACAAATTACCCTGTAGAGAGATCGGCTACAAACAAATCAACCAGTATAAAGATCAGCTACACACAAATCAACTTGTAGAGAGATCAGCTACAAACAAATCACCCTGTAGAGAGATCAGCTAGAAACTAGATACAATGCAAGGAGTTCAGCTACAAGCAAAATCACCCTTTAGTGAGTTCAGCTACAAACAAATCAACCTGCAGTGAGATCACCCACAAAAATGCACTTGTACAGAGTTCAGTTACAAACAAATCACCCTGTAGAGAGATCAGGTAGAAGAATTCACCTTGTAGAGAGTTCAGCAACAAAGAAACCACCATGTAGAGAGTTCAGCTGCAAACAAATCACCCAGTAGAAAGATCAGCTAGAAGAAGTTACCTTGTAGAGAGTTCAGTTACAAAGAAACCATCATATAGAGAGTTCAGCTACAAAGAAATTACCCCGTAGAGAGTTCAGCTAGAAGAAGTCACCTTGTAAAGAGTTCAGCTACAAAGAAACCATCATGTACAGAGTTCAGCTACAAAGAAACCACCTGTACAGACTTCAACTACAAACAAATTACCCTGTATAGAGATCAGCTAGAAGAAGTTACCTTGTAGATAGTTCAGCTACAACAATTCAGCCTGTAGAAAGATCAGCTAGAAGAAGTCACCTTGTAGAGTGTTCGGTTACAAAGAAACCATCATGTAGAGAGTTCAGCTACAAAAAAATCACCCTGTAGAGAGTTCAGCTAGACGAAGTCACCTTATAGAGAGTTCAGCTACAAAGAAACCATCATGTAGAGAGTTTAGCTGCAAACAAATCACCTGTAGAGAGTTCAGCTAGAAACAAAATACCCTGTAGAGAGACCAGCTAGAAGAGGTTACCTTGTAGAGAGTTCAGCTACAAAGAAACCATCCTGTATATGTTCAGCTACATTTCAAGTCACCCAGTAGAGAGATCAGCTGCAAAAAAATATCCTGTGGGGAATAATGGGCATGTAATAAATATATGTATATAATTTGTATAATTACCAATAAAATCAAAAATAATTGAAGTACTAAAATTCTTCTTTAAGTTCTTTTCTTCTTCCTGTAGTAAAGAAAAAAACACATGGGTTAAAAAAGCACAAAAGCCAGCCATAGGCCGGCTTTGCAGTATACAAATACAAAAAGAAGTGATATCTAATCAAAAACAGCCAAGCTGTAAAAAAAGGTGCGGCCCCCAAAAAGGCCATGGTGAAAAAAGATGTGAAATCCAAGGTGGCGGCCAAGAAATGGCTGTGATGGTAGGTTAATGGTTACATTTTAATAACGACAATTCAGGTGAATTTTGTGCCGCTTGGTCTTGGCACCAAATTCACCTGAATTGTGGTTATTAAAATGTAACCATTAACCTACCATCACAGCCATTTCTTGGCCGCCATCTTGGATTTCACATCTTTTTTCACCATGGCCTTTTTGGGGGCCACACCTTTTTTTACAGCTTGGCTGTTTTTGATTAGATCTCTCTACAGTGTGATTTGTTTGCAGCTGAACTCTCTTTTTGTAGCTGATCTCTCTATAGTGTGATTTGCTTGTAGCTGAACTCTGTACAGGATAACTTGCTTCTAGCTGTTCTCTCAAGTTTGTTGCTTAACTCTCTACATGGTGGCTTATTTGTATATAGCTGAACTATCTGCAGAGTAATTTGTTTGTAGCTGAACTCTACAGGGTAACTTGTTTCTAGCTAATCTCTCTCCAGGGTGACTTGTTTGTAACTGATCTCTCTACAGAGTGATTTTGTAGCTGAACTCTCTACAAGGTGACTTGTTTTTAGATGAATTCTCTACAGGATTACTTGTTTCTGCCACCGCATCTAATTGAACTGAACATTTTAGCTACATTTTCAAACTTGATTGAATAGCACTTATAATTTGTAATGTTATTGTTTAAGCTTAATCAGCTTTGCTGTCTACCCTTTTCCCCCAAATAATAATAATAATTGCATCATGTGATCAATTGCACACATGACGAATGGTGTAAGTGAAATTGCGAAGGACGTATTGTTCAATGGTTGGTTGAGACATATTAAAAGGCAGCAACCACTAAACTTGAGTGGTTGTGTTATATATGTGTTAGGTTAGTGAATTGCTGATGTATATTTACCTGATGAATGGTTTGTTTATTTGTTAGAGTTATTGCATAAAGTGGCCTATGGCGTTATGGCTTTGCAGCCTTAGATCTTGGTGATCATGAAAATGTTAGTAGAGTGTGATAAAAGCTACTGTGCATTATTTCAAAAGCCAGTGTTAGGGCTGTTTTGAATGAAATGGCTGGGGCATCAATTTCTCCATCTCAGAGGATCCTTTTTTGGAGGAACTGTAAAGAATGGACTATCGACCCAGACTGATTGAACTAGGTTTTGTAGTTACCTTATGGGGCTTTTTCTTGTTGTACGTATGCATGTACGTATGCATGTAGATACACTTTTTTCTCTTAGCCATACCCACAACTGAC